>NC_142946.1:19867841-20010341 GCF_046866305.1 Octopus bimaculoides | reverse complement strand
CAGATTTCTAACCCCTGGGAGAAATACTAGCATCTTCCAATTGTGTGGTGTGTTGAGTGTTTTATTCTTTTTCTACTTCTTTTTTTAAGTAGACTTGTCCACAAATTAGTTTTTTGCAGGACAGATCTAAGGACATTCAGTGCCACATTTCGCCCACATTTCTCCAACTTATATTTTGCACTTTTAAATTCATTTTCAATTATAAACGTTGTTTCTATCATTTGCCGCGCCGCGGTGGCGAAACCGCTAACAGAAGATTTGCATGGTTCCTTTTCACTGTTCATATGTTTTTTCGCTAATGATATTGGTAGTGATAGGTTTGCTGTAGCAGTTGATGGTAGTGGTGGAGGTAACAGTGTTCTCGCTGGTGTTGTTGCTTTGTTTCATATATCTCATTTCTTCTTCCTGTTATGCTGAGACTGCAAATTTCTAGTGGCAAAATGTTACTTTCATGCATTTCTCCTGCTGTGTTGTCGTTGCTTTGCTGTTGTTGCTATTCATTATGCTAACGTTACTGCTGCTGTTGTTGTCACTTGCTTTTGCAATTTGTTGTGTTCTTTTCAGCGAGCGAAAGATACATTTTCCTTTTTTTTTTTAAACACAATTGAGGTTCATGTTAGCTGAAGAAAGCCCAATTTTGTCCCTAAAGGCTACATATGGAGAAAAAATATCCGGCTCCTTAATGTCCTGGCTAGCTAATCTATAAAATGATAAAAAAATTTATAACTTTCCGCAACAATATATATAACAAATACTTACTGGATTGATGTGCAATACGTGTCGATAATATTTATTCTCCACGAAGATAAACTCTCTTATTCCAACTCGTTTGACTTAGAAGATATAATACGTCTTGTATATATTTATGGACTGATTGATCCACCTATTAATGTAACACCGGTACAGAACATTCCGAATCTGTAAACATACCCAACGAAACAAAACTGTACCGTGTTCAATTTAACGAGCGAAATTATAATGTAAACCCTGTATATCGTAATGGATTACCAGTAATAATTACAATAATCACATCGCCAACAATAATAATGATAATGGTAGTAATAAACCAAGGAACGATAAGAATAACAGTGAACTATACAGCATTCCAACAAAACTGTTTAATATTAGGCGCCCCTCTACATACCCTTTAGATAATAAAAGTCTAATTAACAACATCGTTAAACAAACGCGACTTTAATATGCGGAAATCTAAACATCTTTATATATTAGGGCTACGCTCAATGATTTTAATTTCCATTTACGTAACATAATCAGATATTCAAATCCGAAGACATGGGTGGTAGCACGGTTCTTTCTCAGAAATTTGTGGGTTAAAGGGGAACATGGTGCTACTCAATTACAACGGCGATAATTCGAAGGGCAGCACAATGTAGTGGTTCTAACAATAAATAATCATACATTATCATGGATTACAAAGATAACATCCCTAACCATGATGAAATGATTATAAGATGCAGACATCGATTACGTAAATAGTCTCTCTGCCACAAATCCTTAATTTTATTCGTAAGAATACCAGTTCTTATCAATATCTAAAATATTATATAGCGACTATATTACCCTAGCTTCTAATAATGTGCCTATACCGGTACATTGTTATCTATTATGTTTATATTTCCTCAGATTTATATTCAACTTGGTTATATATTTCGCCATAGGTCTTAAATATAATTTACACCCTAAGAAAATGAGAGAGTGATGGTGATTTATTGAGGCTCTAATGTACTTTCCCCTCTAACTATTCAATATTTTGCTTTTGTACCTAAGTCACTATCATATTTTATCTAAGTGAATATCTCTGTGGCATATGTTTAATGTTATCTTGTTTTACGTTTTATATTTTGTATTATGTTTTTTATCTCTATACAAATATTTGTGCTTAAGACAATATTCATAAATTGTAACGCAGCGTTTGTATAAAAACACCTATCTATTACATAATTTTATTTTAATTCTGTCTGTATGATTCACGACTTTAGATATTATCAGGTGTCTTCTAGTACCCTCTTCGCTTTTACATTTACTTATATATATATATATATATATATATATATATATATATATATATATATATATATATATACATACATATATATATTTCGTTATTCACTTTGATATGTCCTCACCTATTGATAGTGTGCATGTTTTCCTTATGTATTTTCTCGGTTATATAATTTGATTTCCTATTCGGAGCACGAATTTTCTTAGAGTTGCTTATGGATCATATCCTTTATATCCTCTCATACAGATATTGCATCTTATCCTCACACGCATATGTGCAGGCACGCACACGAGTCGGAATGTACGCACTCACGCATACATACATTCACAAGCACACACATTTACACATACAGCAGTTTTTCTTTTATTCTGTAATTCATTTTTATTTTTGCTATTCATCATTACTATTGACGATTTTGTGCTTTTTTTTACGACGCTTCAATAATTAATTTTATCTACATCAATATTCAAAAGTTGGAAATTTGTTTATTGCAGCGTCCACTTGGCGCGTTTAACAGAATAGAAAATTGAACGCCATAACACCTCGAATATAAGCATTAGCTCAAATAATGCCGATTAAGAATTGTTATATTAATATATGACCGCACCTTCTGTGTTTCTTGACCGATCTATGGAAGGTGGCACGATTGGCTCGTCATCGAATTTCTTACCGCTCCCACTAAGACAAACTTAATGTACTTTTCTCCTCTGTCGTAATATTTGAACAAACGTTACTGCAGTAGTTTGCACTAAAAGGTGGATTATATAATAAAGTATGAACTGATTTTAAACTCATATTATCGAGATTTTTAGCTTTGGAAACGATCGTATACCTACCTACATACATACATGCATGCATACATACATACATACATACATACATACATACATACATACCTGATGGCTCTCAATTCGTTAGAACGAGCATGACAATTTCCGACAGGTGAGTGTCAGTTATGCCAGTGCAAGAGTCTAATTCGTATATGACCACAACCACTAGCACTATTAAAATGAAGAAACGCAAGTACAGAATAATATCTCCAGTTCAGTGGGGCAGTGGACTCTATCCCTCCGAGAGAGATGCCTTTACAACGAACAAAGGCCAATCAGCACAAGTTGGATACCAGCTCGATTATTTTTATGTTCTGCAGTCTATATCTGGGACAATAACAAGTGCTCTTGCTTCGGGCTAAGGTGGTACTACATGTTTATTCTTCTTCTTACAAGAATAACGGTTCTAATAACTTCGCTGTTTTGGCCTGCGTAGCATTCGTATGAAACTTCGTCTTGACTTTACATAATCTCTGGTTGGTCTGATTTTACTCTGGTATGTGAAGCTCTTTCAATACTAATTATGTTGTAGGTTAGGTTCTGATTGAAACTTACTAAGAATGTTGCTTTATTGATTGACCTTAAATTTGCGTCTTTTTCACACCATTCAGTCGAGCATGTCCGACCGTGTGATCATGCGTGTCATTTTAGATGTTTCGGCTTCAGACGTTGAAGATGTTTTAGGGAATCACAAAACAATGTTAGACGGACACCCGATGTGTAACTAGGTTTTATTGTTTCTATTATTTGAACACTAACGTGAGTCTCCACATTCTTGGATTTAGAATGTATACACTGTTGTTCAGAGGTCGGACCAGCGTGCAAAACGTTTAGATAGGTGTGTCAGCTATAGGTTATGGAGCATTTAATAACTTCCAACTTTCCACATATTTACTTTCTCTTGTGAACCATTAAAACATTCCATAACCTGGAAGCTTCTGTTCAGAGTTCAATCAAGCAGAGAAAGGTAATGTGAATGTGTGTGTCAGCTTTAAATTGTTCAGTTTTAGTATACACATTTGTATATGTAATGCTATAAGCTTCACAGAAGGATGTGAGTTGGTTGAAAGGCTACTTGATCAGCAGACGTTTCACTGGCGGTTAAATTTGTCTGATATTATATTAACGCTCCTATGTATTTGAAAAGACTGTTGCTGTTGCTTTCATCTGGGGAAATGCATTTATAGACATATTGTGCTAAAAACAAAATATTCTTCACAGATACCTTTTCGAAATCGGCCTTCAAACGATTGAGAGTGAATTCATACCAAAATTTTAATTCATTACCTCACTTTTGCCCGACTACGGCCGGTATTTTATTTCTCGGAGTTTTTAAGATGTTAATAGCGTTTTTAGGCGTATATTTTTCTAGCGCCTGGAGAGGCTTATAGCCAATAATATATATATATATATATATATATATATATATATATATACGATGAATGCCACTTGAATCTTTCAAAAGACTTGATGTTGCGCCGATATATCCTCCAGTTCTCAGAAGAGTACAGGAGGACCGTTAAAATGCAAATTCATAGATGCTAAGCTCGGTTTTGAAGGTGTTACCTCGACGAGATCACACATGATTGTTAAAACGCTCTTTACCAGGTGTTTATCGATTCAACAAAAGCTATCGATACTGTTAATAAGGCCGTTTTCTTGGTAAACTTGGGTGTCCACTTCAATTTGTAAACCTGTTTATACAAATTCATAGTGATATGAAAGCTCATCTTAACTTCAATGGGTCACTATCGGAACCAATTTCCATCGATAACGGAGTTAAACAAGGTGATATTGGTGCTCCAACATTTTTCCATATATTTTGCTGTAACTATCCTGCACGCTTTCCAAGACTGTGACATCGGCGTCTATATTTGCTTCAGAACCACAGGTAAGGTCTTTGATGTTAAACGCTTTAATGCAAAGTCGAAGACATTCCAGGCCCTTGTTCAAGAGCTCCTTTAAGCTGATGATATAGTTCCCGTTGCTTACACGGAGGCTATATTGGATCTCTTCTCTAGAGCACACACACACACACACACACACACACACACACACACACACACACACACAGACACCCACACACACAAAGTCAAACACACACATAGTCAAACGCACACACACAGTCAAACACATACACATACACACATATATATATATATATATACATACATTACATATCAATTTTTTCTGAATGGTCTCCCACCGATAATTCTTCTTTTTGAAGAGTTAAGTCGAACCTGGGTGAGCAAACCTATGAGTGACCCAAGTAAAATTATCCTTCTTATCCATGAATTTACCCCACCTACACACATGCAATAAGGAGTATATTTTAATTCAGTAGATATTTTATCTAAAAAGCATTTATTTTCTTTAATAACAATATCCCATTTATGGAGTATTACTCAGAATATCCTACCATGGCATAAAATTCAGCAGTAGAATAGTGATATAAATCACGGATCTTTTAGCATAAGACTGCGAAACAAATTCTTTCAAATCCTTTTCATATTTCGGAAAAGGGAAAGAAAAATATTATTCTAAATGCTGATCATGCAAATATGTTAAAAGGTTTTTGTGACCCCGGGTGACACACAACATGCAATATTTAAAAATAAAATATTGTTGCTTATAGGTTATACGATTGGAATTATTTATTTAAAAAAAACACGCAATATAGAGTATTCTCTTAAAATATGCATTCATTTATTATTATAGATGTATGTTTATACGTATATATGTGTGTCTCTCTGTAAGTATATACACACATAGATAAGTCTCTATATATATATATATATATATATATATATATATATATATATATATATATATATATATATATATATATATATATATATATATATATATATATGTATATATATATATATATGTATGTATATATATATACGTATATATATATATATATATATATATATATATATATATATATATATGTATATATATATATATATATATATATATATATATATATATATGTATATATATATATATATATATATATATATATATATATATATATGTATATATATATATATATATATATATATATATATATATATATATATATATATAGGTATATATATATATACGTATATATATATATATATATATATATATATATATATATATATATATATATATATATATATATATGTATATATATATACATACATATATATATATACATACATATATATATATACACACACACACATATATATATATATACATATGCATATTTATTGATTATTATAAATATGTATTTATACTTATATAAATGTGTGTATGCTTGTATGTAAGAATATATACACATATGTATAAATGTCTGTATATAAGTGTGTGTATATATTTATATATATATATATATATATATATATATATATAGATATATATATATATATATATAAATATATATAAATATATATATATTTATATATATACACATCAATTTTCATATATATATATATATAGAGATAGATAGATAGATAGATATAGATATAGATATATAGATGGATAGGTGGAAAAACTGAGTGTTCAATAAGCGATAACATAATGTCATGAAATATGCTGAAGGTATTTCAGTAAAATCCATTGCATGAAATTAAGCATATAACATTGCACATTGGAAAATGCAGGAAAAACAACGAGCCAGATGACGCTATATAAATATTGAAGTGTTTTAACATATATATGCAAACCTACGCATTCAGACTGAATGGGCTTTTCGAATTCCGATCGCGAATAAAATTCGAAAACTATTTAAAGAGGCTAAGGAATTATTTCTTAACACACACGCACACACACATATGCAAACTGAGATGTTTGTTTATATATATATATATATATATATATATAGGTACATATATATATGTATATATGTTCATATATATATATATATGTGTGTATATATACATATGTATGGGTACACATATATATAATTTATATTATATATCATATATATATTACTTATATATATATATATATATATATATATATAATATATATACATCTATATTCTAAAGTCATTGATATGCTATAAACATATGTTAGAAGCCAAATAATATATGCTATTAAAACGATGCTGATGTCAGTGCTTTTTTCTTGCCGATACAAACGTATAGAAATTTATATTTCAAACTAAAATTGATTCGGTTCGATCTGAAAGTACCGTCTTTTGGGCAAATGTTTAATATCAATTCGAAACATCCCTTGCCCTTCATATGATTTTTGTTAAACTGAAACGGCGCGATATCCAGTAGTACATACACACACACACACGCACACACACACACACACACACACGCACATACACACACACAGACAGACAGACACACAGAAAGACACACACACACGCACAGACACACACAAACACAGACACACACACAAACACAGACACACACACACACACACATTAAGATATTTTCTGTGAATTCTAACCAGAGAATTTGCAAATACCTTCACCAGATTGCATTTACATATTGCTAATAATCATTCACATTTATAACTTTAAGAATTACCACATCAAAAGATGGAAAAGTTTATAGACGTGTAAGGTTTGGAAACATATTCCCTTCAGAAGACATAGACCAGAATCCCAGCCTCCCCTCCAAGAAAACAAATGATGCATATGTAAATATATAGATAGCTTTGTGAAAACACTCTGCTTAAATAAATGTGAAAGCAAATAAATATTTGTTATCTAAACAGTTTCAGTGCGTAGCATTTTGGGCAAGTATCTTCTGCTGTAACGTCGGGCCGACCACAGCCTTGTGAGTAGATTTGATAGACGGAAACTGAAGGATGCCCGTCGTATATCTACCTATGTATATGTGTGCATATATGTTTATATATATGTTTGTGTGTGTATGCTTCTGTTTGTTCCGCAGCACCGCTTAACAACTAGTGTTGGTATGTTTACGTGTCCGTAACTAAGCGCCTCGGCAAATGACTAATAAAGTAAGCACCAGGCTTAAAAAAATAAAAAATAACACAAATGATTTGTCTCGGTTTATTCGACTTAAAGTTCTTCAAAGCGGTACCCTCATGGCTGCAGTCGAATGACTGAAACAGGCAAATGACACAAGATAAAAGAAGCCTTAACATTCAGTTTCCGTCTACCAAATCCACTCACAAGACTTTGGTCGGCCCGTGACCATAGTAGAAAACACTTGCATAGTTGCCTCGCAGTGGGACTGAAGCCGGAACCACGTGGTTGGAAATCAAGCTTCTTACCACACAGCCACAACTATGCCTATCTATATTCTGAATTCCTATCATGCCAAGATCACATTAGTATTTCTTTCTTCCGGTGTTAATAAAGTAAAACCACTCATATACTCGGGTTGATTCAGGTGATTATCCAACTGACTAGAATATGTATTTGGTGTCATTTCAAGAAAGGTACACTAGTTTGTAGATGCTGGTTTGCTTTAATCTTGACAGAGCTGTGTCAGACATCATTAGTATTCTGTCATCTATGTTGTCATAGCTACAGTGTTCATCATCAATCTTCATTTTTCTTCGTAATACGAATAAATTATCAATAAATTGCTGTCCACATCAAACATACCTCAAATTTTCTTTATCCCTCTCTCCCATGTCTTTCTCTCTTTCTCTCGCTGTCTCTGCCTGTCTGCCTCCCTTCCTGTATCTCAATCTCCCTGTCTGTGTGTGTGTCTGCGTCTTTTTCTCTGTCTCTTTCCCTATCTATCTATCTATCTATCTATCTATCTATCTATCTATCTATCTATCTATCTATCTATCTATCTATCTCCTTATTATATGTCAGTATCAAAAATAAATATATAGTATATAAAACGAACTGTTAAAACTGCGGAATATATCTTTGTTTTCTTTCAATTTCATCAAGAACCAATCACAAGCAGTAGTTGTTAATGAGAGGGATACGTTAGAAAAATTGCGTCTATATTTAGCTTTCCTTCTTACATAAAACGGTGCCTACATCTGTGAAGCGATCAAAAGCAGACGACATCCTCCAGACGCTTAAACACAAGAAGCGACATGAGACGACTATGTATTTAATTGCACCGTGCAGCCATTCAATATGTGAAAGAAGTCTTCGGGGGAAAAAAATCTATTTTATTAGTCTTGTGTAATAATGTAGTACAACTAGAAATTCATTAGACGCACAATTTTCTAGATTGGATAACATCCAATAAATTAATGAGGCAGATATTTCGAAATTCTGCGAACAGACAGGTTCTGTTGGAACAATCCCTAGAACATCACTTGCTTAAGATCAACAAATTGACAATTACATCTAATTGCCTGACATTCTAATAGTTGGATTAGCCAAATTCGTCATTAAATGAGTGCATTTGCGTTTCTTCAGTTATTAACGTTGACATTGCGAAATGAATGTTCACCTTTTGGCACATTGCATTCAATACAGCAGCATCTAACATTCGATAAATTTCAACCTTCATCTGTAATAAAATAGTTACAAGGACTTCTATGATTCCCTTGCCTCAGAATTCCCATAATGAAATTGGCTGCTAAATCTTTTATTTGATTAATGTTAATATAATTGTCAGTATTAGTTATTGATTTAAATATAGATAGATGCAATCTTCTAGTAGCTGGCTGTTGTTTGAATGTTTGCAATATATTTAGAACCAAAATAATTATCAGGAAAAAATACTTTCTAATCGACGCGTAACTACCGAACCCTTCGGAAAATTCAAAACAATTCACTCTTTGCAGTCATTTGGAGAAGGTTTCCAGTTCGACGGCATCAATTGTAAATAAGCCAGCCATACTCCAGTAACACGAATTTTCAGAGGTATTACAAAAGCAATGAGCTCTTGTCACATATTTCTATCTAATATATAGCAATATATAAAACAACAATAGAGCTCGATCATCTGATCATTTGTGTTCGTTGTTTTCGATGTTGCTTTTCGGCTCATGATCAAGATCTATTTTCAGATGCATACCTATCTTTTTTTGGACATCAATATCTAGGACATATACTACCCTTTTTACTTAGCACAGTATTCTATGATTTGAATATTATGTTATACATAGCACATTGAAAAAACCATGTAGACGTGTTATTTTGTTAAGTTAATGAATAGAGAAAATACATAATCTCAGTATTCTGAAAATATTCAAACAGATAGTTTATTGAGCATGAAGTAAAAGTAAAAACTGTGAACATTAGTGATGGTGACTACTGGATTAAAACAATCATGAAATTCATAACATAATCAGGTGTGAAATAATTGTGCAAGAAATTCCATTTTCAAGTGTGCTGTAAAACCATAAACGATATCGAAAATATTAAGAAAATATAACTGGGACTCCATCGAGTACGATGACGAGTTGAACCAATCAATGGAACAGCCTGCTCATGAAGTGAACGTGCATGTGGCTGACCACTCCACAGTCACGTGTACCCTTAGTGTAGATCGCAAGGAGATTCAGCGTGACACTGGGTGACAAGGCTGGCCCTTCGAAATACAGATACTATTCATTTTTGCCAGCTGATTTGACAGGAACAACGTGAAATAAAGTGATTGCTTAAAGACACAAAGCATGTTTGCCAAATACCAAATTATTCATTGACAAGTGAGTATGGTTTATTCCCTTGTGCCATGATTTTCCAAATTGCTTAATGTACCCATCTTATAATGAACAAAAATGTACAAATTCTCGTCACTCCCGGCAATAACCCAGCAGAATATCCTGGATGGGGAAGCTTAAGTGAGAGTGGGTTGTATCAGAACTTGGGAATTAATTGTTTATAATGTGTGTAGAATTGAATACCGTGAAATGAAGCGGTCTGTACTAGTACACAACGAGATGCGCTTTGAGAAATCAACATAGATCTTGCAATCGTAGGGCCAATAGTTTCACACCCGTAGATAAATAAATACATGCGCACACATACGTGCATACTCATACATACACATGCACACACATACACACACACACATAAATTCTAACTACCACCACCAACAACAACAACACCAACAGCAACAACACCACCACCACCAACAACAATAAAAATAAAAACAAACAACAGCAACAATGATGACGACAACAACAACCATAACGAGAGTGACATGATTAAATTAACAAACTATTTGGTATATGTACAGTGTATGTCTTTAAATTAATATAACGCATGAAATATGAACGTATGCTAATGCATCCAGCTAAGGAGATAACATGTTAGCGTGTGGAAGATAAGGATCATATAATTTATAAATGATATAAAGGATGATATTGTAAACTGCACAATAGTTTATATTTGAATTTTAAGTCTACATAATGATCTATTCTGATTTTGGCATTAAAAAAAAAAGAAGTTTTGAGGGGAGAGAAGTCTGTTACTGGGTATTTAAGTTATCTAAAAAAACTAGGAAGGAAGTGAAAGTCGACATCAACGACATTTGAAATTAGAATGTAGAGATTCAGGTGATAAGTCATTGAGCATTTTGGCCGATACGACAATGATCCTTGTATTTCACCATCTCTTATGTCAACGTAATAATAGTACGTACAATGCACCTGACAGTTTTCTATAGGTTTAGCTAAACTTTTTGGTGAGAGATGATTAAATGGTTTTGTACAAATTATGAACAAGATTAGCACCGCACTTCAGTGTTATGAACGTCAACATTTAATCAAAACTATGTTGTCATGTTGAGTTATATATATAAAATAATTCAACATTTAGCAGAAGGATCACAGAGAACATTGTAGTGGAGTAGATATTAGCTAATTTCTAACGAAATAAATAGATAAATAAATAAATAAACCACTGACGATGACTTCGAAATTTTCACTTAAGATTCGTCTTTAAACTACCGATTAAGAACGGCTGGAAAGCGAAAACTTGGAAGTTGCTGTGAAACTTTTTGCTTACATAAATTAAAAGTCATAAGGAATAACGTTTTCTCATAGAAATTGGTGAACTCTACAATCAATTGAATCGAAGGCAATACTTCCCACTTGCTTATTTTATCTATACTTGAAGGATATCATTCAGATCTGTATGTAACATCAATCGAAATCAGAACATAACAAAGCGTAATTCAATACTACATGGCACATAGTTCTGTGTTGCACTACCGATTCTGTAAACCAGCACAATTTTATCCATTGGTCTTCTAAATAAGTTAAAGAATATCAGCGATATCAGTGGAAAGAATATACTCTAGAATTGGAAGGCAATACTCCATTTTCCCTTCTCCAGAAAATACGGCGATTATCAAAGAGAAATCTTTAGTATGACATAGATGTCTCAACATATAAAATGCCACGCAAACTAAAACTAACAGCCCATCAATATAAAGACAGAAATAGTCAGGCATTTTGATTAAATCGATCTGGTAAAATAAATGTAGGTTGCTACATCATGTGATAGGCTAAGAAATCAAATATACTTGTCCTGAGAAATTCCACAAAATACTACATACTACATAATACTTGTACAGAAGGAACAAGCGGATTAAACATAAACCATTGAAGCCAATTCATCTTAGGGCCATAATGTCGAATACCGACGCAGCGCACACGAATGCACACACACACACACACACACACACACACACACAACAAGCCTACAGACGCATATATATATTCATGCATGCATACTTATGAATACTAGGGCCAGACAAAATGTTTATCTCCAAAACAAACCAAATAGATTGGTAGAAAACTCTACTCATCCAAGAAGAGATTATAAAGGAAGCAATCGAGAAGATTTGTTTTAAGTGCTGTTTCAAATATGCTACACTGCTGGATTGAAGTAAGATAGCGCGGCCGCAAGTCGATTTCAAACCAAAGGCTACCGCTGGGTTTCAGAGGAAAAACGAAGCAGAATAGGATTCAGTTAACTGTACATGAAGCAGAGGTTCTAACATAGATCACGATTTGTGAGCCCTTGAATGAGTAATATTAGACAGATTAGCTCCAACTGGAGAAATGTTTGGGTTACATAAATATTTTCTTCATTGTAATCGAAAAATATCTGACATTCCGGAAAGATCGAAATTCCAGATGATCTCACAGAGCATCACTGATAATATTTAAGGGTGTTTTGCAAGATTACAAATGAAAACGAACTATACATTGTGTGAATGTGTGTGTTGCATATCTGTATGCTTATATATATATATATATATATATATATATATATATATATATATATATATATATATATATATATATATATATGTATGTATATATAATAAATTAAATGTGTAGCTTATTAGCAATTTGAACATGAAGGTAAAATTAAATCGTCGATTCGACTAAGTATGTTGGGGACTTACCTTCCTTTGTCAGTCATAGAGATAGTGCTTTGTGGCTTTTTAGATGTTTTAACTCTTCTTTCTAATAAAAGTGTTGCTAGTCAGCATTCTCTGTCACGTTTGTGACCTCTATTAGCACACACACACACACACACACACGCACACACATACACACACACAGACACACACACATAGACACACACAGACGCACAGACACACAGACACACACACACACACACACACACACACATATATATATATAATTCCTTATTTTGTATATTTTAATTTGTCTTACCCGCTTACGTTCTGGTGTTTGCTGAATCTTTCTTGAGAACATTGTTGTCATTGTGGTTAGACAGTAGGTGATCTATTTCTAGGATAATGGACGTCCACTTAGTGGTCATCTCTTCTTATACGCATATATATATATATATATATATATATATATATATATATATATATATATATAATCATAAATATATAGGGATTGACAGTAACCTGCTTCTCCAACATACTGAGAATTCAGAAATAGCAGTCAAAGAACTACTGATTTCAAAACTACAAATTATTACTCTAGATTGATAGCGATATTTTTGATACACACAGAACAAAAAACAGTAGAGAAGAGTAAAACACTTGCCTTTAGTTAATTTAGTACGATCGTTTCACAGTTAAGAGTAAAGAATACTCTATTCTGATCTTCAGCTAAATATTCTAATAAATTTGTTAATGTCTAAATAACTCACGTTAATTTTGACCATCTACTGTTTTTTGTTCTGTGTGTATCAAAAATATCGCTATCAATCTAGAGTAATAATTTGTAGTTTTGAAATCAGTAGTTCTTTGACTGCTATTTCTGAATTCTCAGTATGTTGGAGAAGCAGGTTACTGTCAATCCCTATATATTTATGATTATAAATGTTTTTTACCGAAAAAGGTTTTTTCATACTGAGCTACCCGGCAAAATTGTTAATTATTAATTTTATTACTAATTGACGATTCCCTGCCCTGCATATCTATCTATCTATCTATCTATATATATATATATATATATATATATATATATATATATATATATATATATATATATATATATATATATATATATATATATATATATATATATATATATATATATATATATATATATATATATACATACATATATATATATATATCTCTCTCTCTATATATATATATATATATATATATATACATACATACATATATATATATATATATATATATATATATATGTGTATATATAGGTATATATAGGTATATATCTATAAAAACCTATTTGTTTATGAATTGATTCATGCAGATATGAATCCTTGCATTTTACAGTTGCTTTACATCTTTATCTTTTATAAAACGTGTAGCTAAACAAATACAAAAGGTCTAGTGTATAATGAGTAAATGAGTATTATAACTATGTCGGCATAAGAGGCGGCGAAGTACAAGGAACATTGTCGTATCTGACAATATGCTCAACGACTTATCACCTGAATCTTTACGTTGTAAGTTGAAAATCCGCCAAGGTCGATTTTGCTTTTCTGCTTTATTATAACGTTAACTTAAATACCAGTAATTGACTTCTCCTTCACTCAAAATTTCTATTTAATTTCTGTGTCAAAATCAGAATAGATAATTACGTAGACATAAAATTCAATTATATCTTTTCGTGCAGTATACAATATGATCCTTCATTTATAGGGCACTACAAAATTATATGATCCTCTTCTTCTACGTGCTGACGTGTTATCTCTGTGCCTTGATACATTTGCGACCATAATGCGGTCGACGCCTGTATGTCAATTTAAAGATGTACTTTGTATAAAAAACCTCTTTGTGTATAAATCAGTAACACTATGTCAAACGATTTTCTGAATTTAATCACATCTCTATCGTTATTGTTGTTGTTGGTGGTGGTGACTCTTAGAATTGTTTCTTACGGAAAGGCTGAGACTAAAGCAATCTTGTCCTACGTTTTGCATTCGTTTTACATCCTTATATTTCGATAAAAGATGAAACGGCTATGTGTTTCTTATTCTGAATGATAAGAACAATGGTTGTGATTGGCGGCTTATACAATATATATGCAAATATATACATCCACACTTACATATATACATATATACAGATAAAATGATAGATAGATAGGAAGATTGATCTGTGTGTGTGTGTGAGTGTATATGTATATATATATATATATATATATATATATATATATATATGCATGGGCATAAATAATATAACAGTCCAATAATAGACTGCGGCCATGCAGTTTTAAATTGGTGTTAATTAAATTAATATCCAATTTTATCACCCTTATTATTTAAATTTTAATAATTATGTTCTCTAACCGCCGACGGTTACTACAGTGAATTACCTTCTGCAGAATTGTTTCCGGTACTTAGCGCGCCAGAGCTTGAACTTTCGAAAAAGACTCCAATGTAATCGGTAGAACTGTACACATGTCTAATTTTATGTGGACAATTCGTGTATTGTTCTGCAAATTATATTGAATCGAACGGTCGTACTGATGAGCCTCGGATGGGTTATGTAAGTAAAAAAAATGCATTAATCCATTAATATGCGAAACCTGTCCTGCCCGTTCATGTTCTGGTATACGCTGACTTTCCCTAGAGAACATTTTTTTCTTTAGTGGTTTGACCGTAGATGACCTACCTCTAGCGTAACGGATGTCCACTTAGTGGTCATCGTTTCTCATATGTATGTAATATAATTTTTCTAAATTTTCTGAATTTTCTTTATGTTAGGCCACTGGTTTTAAATTGGTGTTAATTAAATTAATATCCACTTTATCACCCTTATTATATATATATATATATATATATATATATATATATATATATATATATATATATATATATATATATATATATATATATATATATATATATATATATATATATATATATATATATATATATATATATATATATGTGTGTGTGTGTGTGTGTGTGTGTGCGTGTGTGTGTGTATGTGTGTGTGTGTGTCCATAACAGTCAATAATATAACAAACTGCGCATCAATTGTTTGAATGTACAAAGCTCATTAGTGTTAGTAGTGATCGACAAGAAATCAAGATCATCAAAGTTTCAGTCATACTGAGTTAAGAGGGAAAAATAAGTGAGAAATGAAGAAAGTAAAGAAAGGTATTTGGTTTACAATTTCTCTGATTCTTTTTTCCGTCATGTGGAGTAACTTGCGCTTGTAATGGCGTGTTTTGGAATCCGGTGTATTCTGATTTTTGATTCGTTAAAGTACTGTTCACTTCTTGTTTTTCTGTTTGTCATGTTTTGTCGATCTACCTGGTTGGCTTCCCTGTGGGAAACGGTCATCAGTCGTTCCGGTTGGTCGATTCCCATAAAGGATCATTTTGTTGTATTTGCTGAAGTTCGCTTTTGATAGGTCTACGGTGAGGTGAAGTCAGCAACTGTTGTTTGTAAAATTTCATTGGTCTAGAAATAGGTAATGTCGGCAACCGTTGCTATAATAGCACCTGTAACATTGCAACTTATTAAATTTTGGGGGTCCGAATCCCTCTAACTACTCTCACTGCGCCCACACCGACTACCGCCTCTTTTCGGGTTACCTTTATCTCTTCCCTACCTCAAATTTTAATGTCCTGCCTCTTTAAATGTAGTTATATATATTTCTTATTATTTTCTATAACTTCTTACCCTTCATAAGTTGTTACCGTCCTTAAATAGAGATTTTTCAGCTACTTAGGTCTATGTGAGATGGCTATAATATAACCACATAAACGTTATAAATATTTGTATATGTGTATATATGCATATATGAGCAAAACCTATTAACCTGTTATCCCTTATAAATTGTTATCTTTCTCGTTCGTAAATAGATACTTTTAGTTACTTAAATCAATGAGACATGGTTATATTATAAACGTATAAATATTTGTGTATATATGCATGTGTGCACATAGATAAATATTGTGTATATCTGTACAAATATTTATTTTTTATTTTTTCTGATTCTTGGTTTATAATTTATATATAGATAGCATGTGTATGTTTCCAGTATTCCATAAGTAAATGCTCTGAGCAGTCTCTATAGTAACAACCTAAGAAGTAAATAATTAATTACATGAATGAATATTAAACTAATCTATGTAATATTTCCTTTTTAATGTTGAAAAATATATATATACACACATTTTACCTATATATACACATTTTACCTATATATACACATTTTACCTATATATACGCATTTTACCTATTTTGGTTATGATAATCTTGTTTATAGACAATCAGCCATAGTACCCCATGATAAAATTTCCTCATTAACAACATGCGATTTATTAGCGTCTTGACCCTTTAACTGGTTATTACCATCATGATTGAGGGACTTCTTCTATCCAACCTCCTTTTATAGACAGTTACTTCATACCCAAATTACTAATGTCTCGACAATATTTATGATCATACCTAGTCTTGAGCTTTCAATTCTCTCTTGCCCTTCATTCCAAACAGGCACAGTATTCTAGTCTTAGATTTAGTTGTTGATAAAAATAAAAAGAAATGAAACACAATCCTTTACAAGCTATGATCCCAGTGGGCTTCATGCCTTTCTTGGAAGTGTAGTCTATTCTTAGTTACAACATCGACAACATGGATTTCTTCCATCTTCTTGCTCCGTTAAAGTATTTTGGAAAAATTCTTTTAATGTGTTCCACTGATTAAAATTCTAATTATTAGAGCAGTTGATGAAAGCTCTGCATTTAAATTGATGTAATGATTGCATTGTTTAATTAAATTGAACCGCTTGAAACGGTCGTACTGCAGCACTTCTTGATATCCTGTTGCTTATTTTGATTTTATTCACCTTAGTTCGAGCTGTGCTGAGAATACCGGACTGACTTGGTGCTTCAACTTAAGTACCTAATTGAAGTGAATCTCAATTATATATATATATATATATATATAAACATATATATTTGCATTTATATTTATATACATATATATATACATATATATATATATGTGTATTTATATATATACATATATATATATATGAATATATAAATATTTATATATATATATATATATATATATATATATATATATATATATATATATATATATATATATATATATATATACATATATATATATATATATATATATATATATATATATATATATATATATATATATATATATATATATATATATATATATATATATATATATATATATACATATATATACATGTATAATATATATATAAACAAAGCATTATATATATATATATATATATATTATTTTAAACTTAAGCTTCGTTCAACTTGTATTTAAAACAATGATAATTTAAACAATGATAATTTATGTAAGATGTTTTTTGTATATAATATATATGTTATTATAATGGATGAAGGGATGATTATTGAATGGTTATTATTTTGATATTATGATATTTTTTAAATAATTTTTCTATCTTTATATAATAAGTATTTCATATTAATTCATTTGGTAATTATTGTTGGTTGAGATATATATATCTAATTATTGTTCTACTTACGATCTGACGAGTAGCTATATTTTTGAATAGAATTTATTTTCGATAATTTCAATTGATTTTAATCGATTTAAATTTCTTTTCTATTTGAAAATTAGTTATGAAACACGTGTAATCTTTTCATTATATTTATCTTATGATATTTACTTTACTTTATATTATACTCATTTATTGTGCTTTTAATTATTAATTTTTCTATATGTGATAGTGAATTTTCATCGATGAGTTCTTGAAAATTGGCTATTTCCCTAAAACTATATATTTTATATATACTTTATCTATAAGGCTCAATTTAATTTTAATTTTTTATAAATTGATTTTGATTGGGTTTTTACCTGTAATTTTGGATTTTGTCCCTAATATATGTATATATATAGCAATTATGTTAATGTCTTGTCATAGAGTGATCAATGGCTTTGTATCCACAAATGCCTTAATCTCGCGGATGTGACGTCCGCGAGGCGTACACCCTTGTAAATGGGAAACCATTGGTTACTGTATGACGGACATTAATTTCATTACATTCAAGTCTTCATTCGCGTACGTGCGTGCGTGCATGCGGGTATTTATTTGTATGTACGGATTTCCCGCAGATGTAATTTGCAGCGACTATGTGAACACATGCTATCTGATGTAAAATAATATAACCTGATTGAAAACGTAATATGTTATACGTGCAGTTTTCTCGCTTTTTTCAAAATAATGATAATGTTGCAACCAATCAAAATTGTTATGGAAATTGTATTTTTTCATTAACTATCTCATTAATCAACGCTCTTGCCACGATTGTCTTCTACTTTTGTATGATATTTAATCATAGGGTTGGCAGTTATGTTCCTTATTCACATTCTGCAAATAGTGATTATTCGTTTGAATTGAATTCAGTTTTGATATAATGATCTCTTATAAATTTTTTGAACTCTGTCAAAAGATAGACCGAATTTTGTGATCTGGAATAAACATTTTCCGAATTTATCAGAAAGATTATAATTCCCATTAGCAGACATCTCGTCAAAAGCATTCCATCACTAAATATATCTTTTATTTTTAAAGTGTCTTGTATCTAGATCTAGACTACCTAATATGACATAGTTTCGCATGTAATAAGTACACCTGATATTCGTGGGCCTCTTTATAGGCCCAGTCATTGATGCATTTTCCCGTTTTATCAATCTCGCACGCGAATCACATTCCTCATACTTTTAGTATAGACATAGAAATTGACTAGCGAGACACCTACCATCTTTTGATCATGCTTCAGTCTATAGGAAGTTTTGAGTCAATAACCTACGCTGGTTGCTAAACACTAGTTACAATAGTATGATTTATCATTAGCCTGCTACTAACGCGCTGTACATATGGTGATGTCTGCAAATAAAACGAAGTCAGATATAGAATTCACGTCGTCTAACTTTCTCGAGGTTGTTAATCAGCGGATTGTGAACGAGATGGAGTAAGAGAAATAAGCGGAAGAGAGACAAATATGTTTGAGTGGGAACAGTACGTAATTCCGTTATTCAGTGAAGTATAGTATATTGTATTATTGACAGAATAGTAAGTCAGAGTCAGTACTTGATGCAAATATTCTTATTAGATTTTACTTCTCAGTCATATGGCCTTATATTAGATGAGGTCGGTGACTCTATGTGAAGCAGCAACATCAGCGTCAGCTGCCCATAAATAATGAAAGCATTTTATTCTGGATCTTTGTAGACTCAGTTTGTAGTCAAACTTGAATATATATCCACTTCGACTTTGCTATCTCTCCACACTAATTTTGTCCATTTCCTCTAAAACTAAAGAATATAAAACCTACTGGATATATTACAATGTAAGTATCTTATGCAATGATTTTGGGTAATTGCAAACCGTTTCATTCGTTATTTCAAGAAATCGATTTTTTAAAGCAACGTGTTCATTGTCTAAAACGTTTTTGAGTACAACGCCGACAACAACTCCAAGAACAAATAATGGATATTCTAAAGATGCGACTGGAAACTTTTCTTTTGTCAATATTTTGTCGATATTCGTGTAGAGGTAAATTACAAGCTGTTGCATTCTCTTAAATTCAAATTTTCTAATTCTTCACCTATAACTATAATTCAGAACCCTTTGCTCGTTTCGGTTCACAAATTCTTATCTTCATTCTTGATCTTAAAGAATTATTATGACTTTTGTGTTTGCTGAATTTTTTATCGTTATTATTTTACATTCTTTTTATAAATTGTATCAGACATCAATTGAAAGAATGGTTCTAATTTTGAATTGGAACGAATATATATTTACTTCTGCTAAGTAGCAACTATCAAGTTTCTGTAGAATTCTCTCGCTACCCTATTAAAAACAGAGAGAGGATAATAAAAAAAATGTAATGAAAGAGAAGTGTGTGCATAAAGCTTGCGAAAAATACAAATGGAGTCAAAGTTTAGGAAAGCAGAGAAGAATATACAGAAAACGAAATCATAATTCATGTTGAAATTTTACACATGAATCGAAGATGATACACATCAAAATAAAACAAGCATTTCTACTGCGAAACTTAAATATATTTCAAACCGGTTTGTGAGATTCAAGCTGTAAGTGTGAAGGTAGGAATATACATATTAATATATATATATCCATGTGTTCATGATGTACGTATGTGTGTGTGTAAGCATGTGGTATATATGCATGTAGGTATGTATGTATGTATGTATGTATGTATGTACGTATGTATGTATATATGTATATATGTATATATGTATATATGTATATATATATATATATATATATATATATATATATATATATATATATATATATATATATATATATATTTATATATATATATATATATATATATATATATATATATATATACATACATATATACATACACATGTATGCATGTATGTGTGAGCGCATAAGTATATATATATATATATATATATGTCCATATCTCTCACTATGTATATATTATATACTCAGAAGTACACACATATTTACACACACACACACACACACACACACACACACACATTCGAAGAGAAATGTGGAAGAAAGCAAGAAAGTGATAGACAAAGAGAGAAATAAGTAGAAGTGAGAATACGTGTGCATACTTGTACACAAGTATAATTATCTACTTAAAATTGCTATTTCTGGAGGCTTTTGTCTGTGTCTGTCATTGTCAATGATCTCTGTGTATGTAAGTGAATATATCTGCACGCATGTATCCATTCATCAGCTGATATACAGATGTAGACACGATTTCCCCGGAAATGCTTTGATCAAACTGTTTGACTTAGTAATTTCTAACCTTCTAAAGATCGCCATACATTTCCTATGAAATGCGTAAACTTTAGCGCCACGTGTTTTGCAGCAATTTTGTTTGAAGTTCTAAACACGATTGTTTAATACTTTTAATGCATATGCTGCACTCTAATCAGTATGGTATGCTAGAAATAATATCGTGACATCGCTTTCAAATATTCTCTCGTTTAGTGCCCTAGATGTTGCTCATTTGAAGTTTGTAAAGTTTCCCTCGCTTCCATTTGACGTGAACGAATTTCGCATCAGCTAAATCATTTTGATGCTTTGAGGAGTGAGTCATCGCTTTCGTTTCACAGCCATTGCAAAGAAAGAATATGCTAGCGACGGCTTACCTTCTGTCACCGTTATGGTCATGTTTGTCATGACATGAGCCTCGCTATTATCATGACCATTGTGACGACGACGGGGACGAAAGACGTCGACGGCGACGATGGTGATGGTGATGATGATGATGATTATCACCATCGTATTAAAGTATAGATTATTAACGCATTCGGCAATGTAGTCTAATCGAATGTGGGTGTGAGACTGGAACACTTTTCGATATAAGTGTGTTTGACTAAGGATTAATCTCTGACTGAACAACAAAGCAACAAATACAAACACACCTAAAGAAGAAAAATACACACAAATGCGCACACTTACATCTTGATATACCTCTCCATGTGTGTACGTAAGTATAGGTGTGTGTGTGTATATACATATATATATATATATATATATATATATATATATATATATATGTGTGTCTGTGTTTATGTTTATATATATATATATATATATATATGTACATCTATCTATCTATCTATCTATCTATCTATCTATCTATCTATATATATATATATATATATATATATATATATATATATATATATATATATATATATATAGTTCAAAAAAACAATAACAAAAAAACAAAAAAACAAGAAAGTGAGGACGTGATATGGATAGTATTATTGGACGCTCAGGAAAGGAAAGAGAGGTGTGTGTGTGTGTGTGTGTGTACATATATCTATATCTATCTATCTATCTATCTATCTATCTATCTATCTATATGTATATATATATATATATATATATATATATATATATATATATATATATATATATATATATATATATATATATATATACATATATATATATGTGTTTGTGTGTGGGTGTGAGTCTGCGTGTGCACGCGTCTATATATTTACACGTCTATGCAAGTGTTTTATTTGTTTAACTGAGACAGTCAAGTTGCCATATTTGCAAAATTCACCTTGTTTATGTCACTGTTATATATCAGATACATTAAAAAACCAAGGATAGAACATTCCAGATACTAAATGCTCCTTATAAATTGAAGTACTACTAATCGTACATTATCCTTGTACGTGGGGTGCTGAAAAGGTTTGGGGTTTAAGGGTTTCAGAAAATGCCTTGGTGGCGACGCAACATTCCGAGATCGTTTACCGGGCTTAAATAAACAGAAGACCCGCTGCAATAAGTATGTGATTCTGAGAGGGGAATATGTTGTATAAAATCATAATTAACTGATCCTCCTCTATTTTCTTTTACAGAAAGCCAGAGACATTTCAGTAGTGCCTCGTATGTATGTACGTATTTTACTCGATTACTCTTTTCTTTTTGCTCCAGTCATTTGACTGCAGCCATGCTGGAGCAGAGCCTTTAGTCAAACAGGACTTATTCTTTGTAAGCCTAGTACTTAATCTAATGGCCTGTTTTGTCGAACCGCTATGTTACGAGGGTCGTAAACACACCAGCCTCGGTTGTCAAGCGATGGTGGTGGGGAAACACAGACTCAAACACACACTCACAAACACGGAGACACATACATATATTCGACGGGCTTCTTTCAGTTTCTCTCTAACAAATCCACTCACAGGGCTTTGGTCGGCTCGAGGCTACAGTAGAAGACATTGTCGAATGTGACATGCAGAGTGACTGAACCCGGAACCATGTGGTTGGTAAGAAAACTGCTTACGACACAGCCACTTCTTTTTTCTTTTATTCTTTTACTTGTTTCAGTCATTTTGACTGCGACCATGCAGGAGCACTACCATTAGTCGGACAAATCGCCCCAAGGACTTATTCCATGTAAGTCTAGTACATATTCTACCGTTCTCTTTTACCGAAGCGCTAATTAACGTGGGCGTAAACATACCAACATCGGTCGTCAAGCAATTGTGGGGACACAAACAAAGACATACACACAAATACACGCATACATGTACACACAGACGCACATATATATACAACAGGCTTCTTTCAGTCTCCGTCTATTAAAACCATTCACAAGGCATTGGTCAGCCTGAGGTTACGTAGAAGACACTTGCCCAAGCTAACACGCAGAAGGACTGAATCCAGGACCATAAGGACTGCTGAATAATAGTTCCTGGCTTTAAGGGTGTCACGGAAGGCTAAGCAGGAGACCCAACCTTCCGAGTTCTTTTATTGGGCTCAGAAAAGCTAAAAGTCCCTTGCAATATGTGTGTTTATCCTATAGGGGAATAAGTTGAATAAAAATCATAATTAACTGATCCTCCTGTATTTTCTTTTACCCAAAACTAGGAACTTTTCTACGCCCTCACATATCTCTCTCACCATATACATTATTTGAATTAGAGCTTTAAGACTTCAAATTTGAAATCTGACAAAAATATATTACACGTTGATTTGATTCCTACTTTATTCTTTGAATAATTTATAAAACACAGAATTCTTTTTTTTTTTCAGAAAATTGTTCTACACCTAATTAATCATTCTTTAATTATTTATTCGATCAGATTCGTGACTGTTAAACCTAGTTGACAAGGTCATCATGCCGTACAATCATGTCTAGCGTGGTGACCCTTACATGCTAAAAATTGATAAACTTGTAAGATGTTTGCTAAAATCGTTTTCTCCCCGACATTATAATATTTCTTGTTTGCATAGTGAAGATTCGTTTATTAAATAAATTAGCTACTTTTGATACGCATATTTGTCTCTAAATTTCGTTTTAAAGCAATATATGAACACTGTGATTATTAATGTCAAGATTGATTGTTTACTAAATAATTCAGTAGAATGAGTATATGAGTGAGAGAGAGGGAGGGTGAGCGGGAGGGAAGGGGAGATGGTGTGTATGAGAGAGAGAGAGAAGGGAAGAGAGAGAGAGAGAGAAAAAGAGATAGATAGATGGATAGAGTGAGGTGGGGGAGAAAAATCGGGTTCCATGAATTCCCGAACAGAAATCATTGTTCAGTATGGATTGACAATCCTTAGCGACATTTCTTCTGGTGCCGATAAAACAAAGTACCAGGCAAATCGATGTAATCAACTAACTTCGTTTCACTAAAATTGCGGGCCTTGTGCCAAATATTTCAAAGTATTTCTACTGTTGATGCTGTTGTTCAATTTTTCATAATCGTCCTTCTTCCAATTATTATTATTTATATTATTTGGTCTACCGCTACGTTCTGAGTTCAAATTTCTTTGCACTTCATCCTTTCGGGGTCGACAAATTAAATACGAGTGAAACATTGGGGTCGATATAATCGACTAGTCCCCTCCACCCAAATTTCAGGCCTTGTGTCTTCAGTAGTAGAAAGGATTAATATTATTATTATTATTGTTCAGTAGTTTTATTATTATTATTATTATTCAGTAGTTTTATTTTTATAACGTGCTTTCACTTCACTACCGAGCGCAGCTCTGTGCGCCTTGGGTATGTGCTGTGGTTTGCTGTGGTGCTCTTATGTTTACTGTATTGAAAGTGTTTTGCGTAGAATGTGTGCAGTACCCAGTAGTGCAAATTTCTGTATGTTATATATATTTGTAAGTCCTGGTATTTTTATTATGTATTTGTCTGAATATTTTTTTATTATACCTAAGGCACCTACTATGATAGGAATTGTTTCTGTTTTTAGATTCCACATTCGAGTTATCTCTATTTCCAGGTCGTTGTATTTTGAAAGTTTTTCCATTTTTTTAGAGAAACGTTGTCATCTGCTGGTATTGATACATCAATTAGAAAACATTTTTTTTTCTTCAAGATCTTTGACAACTATATCTGGTCTATTTCCCTTAATTTCTCTATCTGTGTGTATTGGCATATCCCAGAGTATGGTTGCTTTCTCGTTTTCTGTGACCTTTTCTGGCGTGTGTTTATACCATCTTTTTTCTGTTGTTATTCCATAATGTTGGCATAGCTTCCAGTGTATATAGGTCCCAGCTCTGTCGTGTCTGTGAATATATTCCTTCTTAGCCAGGACTGGGCAGCCAGAGATAATATGATTTATTGTTTCTTGTCGATCTCCACATATTCTACAGTTACTTGTTATATTTCTTTGCATTATGGGTTTTTGGAAATTTCTGGTGGGGAGGCTTTGGTCTTGTGCAGCAATTAAAAATCCTTCAGTCTCTGCTTTGAGTCCTGAGCTTCTCAGCCATTGCTGGGATTTTTCTCTGTCTATTTCTTTCGCATTTAGTTTAGCCCAGCATTTACCATGTAGGGGCTTTTCTTGCCATCGTTTTATCATGGTCCGTTGCTGTTCTAGTTTTAGTTTGGATTTCATTTGTTTTATAGCTTTTGTTGTTTCTTCTTCTTCTTCTTCGTATTTGTTAGGTAGATTGATTTCTTGTTTGTATTTGTCAGCTTCCTTAAATACTGAAAACAGTTTTTTGTTTTGCTCGTGTTTTGTGGCTATTTGTATTAGTTTCCCTTGCTTCTGGAGTAGGTATTTTTGCAGTCCTATGGTGGTTATTTTATAATAGTTTTCTAGCTGTATAAGACCCCTGCCACCTTCTGTGCGTTGTATATATAGCCTTTCTATGTCAGATTTTGGGTGGTGCATCCTATATCCTGTCATTATTTTTCTTGTTTTCCTGTCTATTTTACATAGTTCGGTTAGGGTCCAGTTAAGGATGTTGTAGATGTAGCTTATAACTGGGACAGCTGAAGTGTTGATACCCGTTTTTAGCATTGAGCTCTGTTTTTAGTATTGATCTAACTCGTCTATAGTACTCTTTCTTTATTTTTTCTTTCATTTGTGTATGTTGTATCCTATCTAGTTCATTGACTCCTAAATACGTATATGGTTGGCTTTCGTCTAGTTCTCTTATTTCATTGGCTTTATCTAGCGTTATATTGCTACTTTTAACTAATTTTCCTCTTTTCAGGGTTGCTTTGGCACATTTTCTAATCCGAATTTCATTTCTATTTCCTTGGTAAAGCCGTGTACTGTCTGTAGTAGTGTTTCTAGCTCTTTGTCGTTTTTTGCATATAATTTTAGGTCATCCATATATAGAAGGTGGCTGACTGTTTTTCCATAGCATTTGTAACCGCATCCAGTTCTATTTAGCAATTCTGTTAAAGGTGTGAGTGCCAGGCAGAACAGGAGTGGAGAGAGCGTGTCTCCCTGGAATATTCCTCTTCTAATGGGGATGGCTTTCGTTTTCACAAGTCCCTCTTTTGTTTGGAGCTGTAGCACTGTCTGCCATTTGTTCATTGAGTGCTCTATGTATTTTATGATAATTGGTGCCACCTTGTTTATGGCTAGTGTTTCCAGAATCCACGTGTGGGGAACACTGTCGAAAGCCTTTTGGTAGTCCACCCAGGCCATACTGAGGCCTTTCTTCTTTCTGCGGCTGTCTTCAGTTATGGCTTTATTGATCAATAATTGATCTTTACAGCCGTATGAGCCCTTGCAGCATCCCTTCTGCTCTTCTGGAAACAGGTTGTTATTTTCCAGGTGTTTACTCAATCTCTGCGATATTATTGCAGTAAAGGCTTTGTAGATCGTAGGGAGACAGGTTATAGGTCTATAGTTTTGTGGCGTGTCCGTTTCCGTGGATTTGGGGATTAAGATGGTTTTGCCTTTTGTGAGTCATTCAGGCATTGTCTCTGGATCTGCTATTATGTTGTTAAAGTTTTCTGCCAGCTTTTTATGCATTGCTGGCAGGTGTTTTAACCAGAAATTGGGGATCTTGTCGTGTCCAGGTGCCTTCCAGTTGCTTAGTCTTTGCAGTGTCTGGGTGACCTCTTCAGTTGTTATAGGGGCCCAGAGTTGCTCAGGTGCTAAGTTCGTTGTTTTAATGGTCCTTTTTTGGGGTTGTTGCTTCACCGACCATATTTGTTTCCAGAATTTCTCTAGTTCTTCTGCTGTTGGTGCTGAAGTAATGTCTATTTTATTTTTACCCAGTTCTTGGTAGAGTTTTTTGGGGTTGGATTTGAACTGTTTGTTTTGTTCAAAGAAACGTTGGCGTTTCTCATACCGGCGGATCCTCTGTGCTTTGGCAAGGATGTCTTGCTTTAGTTTTTCTTTTGCCTCAGGTAAGTCTTTTTCTGTAATGCTGTATTTGTACAGTATTTTTGTTTTCTTCTTGTTACTTAGTAGTGTTGATTGTTTACTAATTTCGTTGAGAATCGATAAATCTTTTCTCTTTTTTTTAATTTTGTTCTGGATGTTATTTATCCACAAGGTCTGTTTGGGTAGTAGAACTCCTGTTCGGATGGGTTTGAGTGAGTATCCTGCTCCTTTTGTGGCTGCAGTGGCTGCCGCATATATCATGTCATTTAGTTCAGTGATATTGCCTGTTGTTTCTGTGGTTGTTAGTTCCGTGACGGCCAGGTTTATGCTATTTATTATTGATGTTGTTTTATTGTCTATTTTGATTTTTGGGAGATATAATCTGTGGTCCATTCTAAGATCTGTGGTTTTCAGTTCTTCGGTAATTTTCATTTTCATAGTATCGTAATTATTAGGTTTCCCTTCGTTATTTCCAGGCTTCATATTTGTTTTGTCTTCCTTTTCATTCATATGTTTGTCTGTGGTGTTCTGGATTGGTGCTTTTTGTACACTATTATACATCTCTACGGTCTGGGTTTGTTGTTTTTTGTTTACTTCGTTTTTGCCGGGAATGTTACGTTTGTCCTCGTGTTTTGCTATCTCAGTGTTTATATTATTATTTGGCATTGCTGTGTGACTACTATCTAGATTTTCCTGATGTATTTTTTCTTTCAATTGTTCTATTTCTATTTCTGATATTTTTTTTGCTTTTAGAATATATCTTCTTATGTTAGCTAGTTTGTTAGGGTTCATTGTTTTATCGAGGTCTATATTTACATTATTTTTCTTCCATGCTTTATATGTGTTTGTTGTTGCGTTTTCGTTTTTTGGGTAGACTACTGCTGTGAAATAGGCGTGTAGGATCGAAATGTGTTCCTCACGTGTCCATTTATGCCGTTTTGGCTTTGTTTGCGGGACATGAGGAACAACGTCCGGCCCTTTATTTTGACGGTCGTCGTTTTCGTAGGGTACCGGTTCGTTTATTTCTGTTGTCAGATTGTTTTGCGTGTTCATATCTTCGTAC
Source organism: Octopus bimaculoides (assembly GCF_046866305.1). NCBI lineage: Eukaryota > Metazoa > Mollusca > Cephalopoda > Octopoda > Octopodidae > Octopus > Octopus bimaculoides. The sequence continues at coordinate 19,980,945 of NC_142946.1, read as the reverse complement.
TTTTTTCTTAACAAGCTTACAGTACGTACTTCTCGGTTGTTATTCTTGGGTGAAATAATACCGGTGTTATTTAATATGTTTGTAATTTTTTTGTACATGGTGTTTTGGGGTTCGAAGATGGTCTGATTTTGATGTAACACGTGTGTTTACGATCGCTGTGCGGGTAGTGGAGGTATCAAGTTAAAATACATCATTATATTTGTAAAAATAGAGATAAATTTCAATGAGTATTACTTACTCGGATATAGTCCAACCCTTTGTCAGCTATTTTTTGTATATGGTGTTTGGGTTTGGGGATGGTCTGTATTTTGATGTAACACGTGTGTTTACGATCGCTGTTCGGGTAGTGGAGGTATCAAGTTAAAATACATCATTATATTTGGAAAAATAGGAATAAATTTCAATGAGTATTACTTACTCGGGTATAGTCCAACCCTTTGTCAGCTATATTTGGGCTCCATGGGATGTCTTTATTTCCGATGTTTTTGGATAAGTTTCGGAGCAGTGATTTATCATACTCACATGTTAAACTTCCCCGGTGTTATTCTGTTAAACTTCTCCGGTGTTATTTGTTAAACTTCCCCGGTGTTATTATTATTATTATTATTATTATTATTATTATTATTATTATTATTATTATTATTATTATTATTATTATTATTATCATCATTATTATTATTATTATTATTATTATCATCATTATTATTATTATTATTATTATTATTATTATTGTTCAGTAGTTTTATTTATTATTATTATTATTATTATTATTATTATTATTATTATTATTATTATTATTATTATTAATCCTTCGTAACACAGTGTAGGTAAAAATGCACTGGAGACTTTAGTCATCTTTAGTAAGAAAAAAGGACCTCACACAGATAGTACTTCCCTTAAGATGTGCGATGTGCCCATTAAGGCTACTTTTTTGCAAGACATCCATCTTCCATGGGATTTCCAGTTGCCTTAAGAAGTCTTGAAGTTTCAATGGGATTGAGCCCTACGCTCCGATCACCACTGGTATCACTTTTACATTGCCCTCTCGAATTCTATACAGTCTTGCCATTTCCAATTTAAATTCGGAGTACTTGGTGATTTTTTCAACCTCTTTACTCACAACATTCACGTCATTTGGTATGGCTACATCAATGATCTGATTATTATTATTATTATTATTATTATTATTATTATTATTATTATTATTATTATTATTATTATTATTATTATTGCTGTTGTTGTTGTTGTTGTTGTTGTTGTTGTTATTATTATAATAATAATAATAATAATAATAATAATTATTATTCAGTAGTTTTATTTTTATAACGTACTTTCACTTCACTACCGAGCGCAGCTCTGTGCGCCTTGGGTATGTGCTGTGGTTTGCTGTGGTGCTCTTATGTTTACTGTATTGAAAGTGTTTTGCGTAGAATGTGTGCAGTACCCAGTAGTGCAATTTTCTGTATGTTATATATATTTGTAAGTCCTGGTGTTTTTGTTATGTATTTGTCTGAATATTTTTTTATTATACCTAAGGCACCTACTATGATAGGAATTGTTTCTGTTTTTAGATTCCACATTCGAGTTATCTCTATTTCCAGGTCTTTGTATTTTGAAAGTTTTTCCATTTCTTTTAGAGAAACGTTGTCATCTGCTGCTATTGAAACATCAATTAGAAGGCATTTTTTTCCTTCATGATCTTTGACAACTATATCTGGTCTAATTATTATTATTATTATTATTATTATTATTACTGAGTGAGAGAGTAACGCATGTCATTAATGTGATACTGAAGTGAATATGCAGCTTAATATACCCATGATTACCCGTCTGATAAGAGTGCATCAGGGACATGCATCACATCCACATGTGCTCGACGTGGTGATAGCATATGAAGATAAATATCGCATGATACTGCATGTGATGACCAGTTAGAATTTTCTTTCGGTCGAGTACGTAATTTTTATATTCATTATTATTACAATTGATTCTGCTTCGAAAATTCACACGTTTTTTGTCTCTAGTTCCCAAGACTTAGCTGTAGGAATTTTTCAGATTCCATTAGTAACACGTCGTGGAATGTGTGGGCTGCTGTTTTCTTAACTTATCTCCCTGTCTGTGCAAATTGATATATCCATTTGTTTGACCACCTTTTGATCATCTATAATCAGTTCTAGCATAATTTTTTTTTTATACAGCATGATTTCAGTTTGTATTTAATATTTAATATTGCTGCTAGAAATTCAAGTGCATGAAAACCTGATCTAATTCCTTTTGAAAAAAGCTGGGCGCTCAGAGACCTGACGTTTAATTATTTATTCCAGCCATCACATCTTTCGTTCTTATTTAATATATTCTCCTTCATAATATACACTTTGTTATTTCTCGTGAAACAAATGCGGTCAAGTGACACTTTCAACCATCTCAACTTCATGATTTAGCTCGCTGCTTTACAGTAAGGTTACAGTATGTCTAGTATCTATTTAACTCCTGTTCAGTTCAGGGTTTGTTGGGATTTTTTGACCATCGTTTTAGCATAACGTTATCCATTTATAAGTATTTATGCATTTCTACGTTTTTAAATTGTACATCAATTGTCCAATATTCAGTACTTGATGTGTGTATTTGTGTGCTGTGCCACTCCGTTTATTTCGTTGTTCATATAAGCGTCTATTCATACTCGATAATCTTACTTTGGCACGATTGGCTAAATATCTTCTAAATTTCCCATGCTTATTTTTTTTATCTAGCTTCCTGATTCAGTCATCTACAGTTGAAGTTCTTACAGGTGAAGTTAACCGAAGAACCTAACGCCACAAGACCGAATTCCCGATATATTACTGTGTGTGTGTGTATGTGTGTGTGTGTGTGTGTGTGTGTGTGTGTGTGTGTGTGTGTGTGTGTGTGTGTGTGTGTGTGTGTCTGTGTCTCTGTTTGTTTATGTATGTATAATTTTAAGGATGTACGATGGTCGGCTGAAAAGTTTACAGACCTCTAAGATACTCTCATGGAATGTGATTAAATGAGGTTTCTTCGTCGACATAGTCTCTCTTGTTGTTCACACACTTCTCCCATCGGTGTTGTAGTGCTTGAATCCAATTGCTGAAGAAGCCTTCCTCTTGTTCAAGAAATAATTTTATTATTAGACAGGACGAAGAGCACGAGGTGATTGTAACAGATATTTTATTGGTTCCAGACAGATCAGCTTCTAGAGCATAATAGACCGGAATTAGTGGTGGGGGACAAGGTGCATCACATATACTATATAGTTGATATTGCAAGCCCGTTTGACCCACGAATATTCATGAAATAAAGCGAAAAAGTAGATAAATAAATTATGTACAAATTAGTCCGTCTATGGAAAAGGAAGGCGGTGAAGATAATACTAATTATTGTTGTGTCCTTGGGAACAGTATAAGAAGGCATGAAAAGAAATATAAAAGAAATTGTAAGTGTGCCCAGTAGAACCGTTACAAAAGTTTTCCCTCCTTGGCACGGCCAGAATTATCAGGAAAGTATTAAATAGTTGAAAAGAGCGGATAGCATGGTACCGTAGGCTGCAGGTAGTAAGCCCGCTACGCATGCAACACTCCAGAATTTCCAACAAAAACTGTGATAATAATGATTAAATAGGAATACCTATGGACATTCCACGGTTATTTTAAAAAATTGTATGCTGAAATTGTATATTTTTCTGAAATACTTCATTCCTGAAATTTAAATAGAAACCTTAAGCTGAATTGAAGAGGCAATCTATTAATGAATGAAGCAATCAGTCAATCAGTCAGTCAGTCACTCACTCACTCAGTCTGTCTGACTGTCTATCTGTCTGTCTGTCTGTCTGTCTGTCTGTCTGTCTGTCTCTCTCTCTCTCTCTCTCTCTCTCTCCCCCCTCTCTCTTTCTCTCTCTCTCTCTCTCTCTCTCTCTATCTATCTATCTATCTATCTATCTATCTATCTATCTATCTATCTATCTCTGACGTGAATGGACTGTAGATAAATGGGCTCCAAGTAAGTTGGTTCTTTTCTGCAGAAAAAAAAACTGTTTATTTCTGGAATATTCTTTGTGAAGGAGATGATGTCTAATACCATCTGCTTCATCCCCAGTAAATCGTGTAATAGAAAATACCCCACATGGGATAAATTTCCAAAAGTTTTAAAAACTTTCTTCGATTTCCTTGCAGTATTCTAACCGAAAATGGTTAAGCCAAACCTGGAAAGTATCGGCTTACCGCCTTTACCAAAGCCAGGGGCATGGGAAGCTGAAAACAAAGTCGTTCAGCTTGAATGCACACAGGCTTTAGAAAACACAAAGAAGCAAATACGTTTGCTACTATAAACACTGCCTCCAACACTGCCACCACCACAATCAACGAACACTCAAAACAATTTAGCCGCAGCTTTAAAGCTGAAAAAGAATTCATGTACCTCCCTACATATCAATTAGTCAATCTATCTATCTATCTATCTATCTATCTATCTATCTATCTATCTATCTATCTATCTATCCATATGTGTGTTTATCTATATATTTGTCTATCGTATTCTACTAACATTTCTGTCGATGTTTGTCTCCGTCTATTCTAACAATCCAGTCCTTTAAAATAACTATCAAAAAATATATAAATAAAACAACAGAAGCAAAACCTAAATAATTGTAGCGCTCCAGCATGCCATCAGCCTTTAAACTGCTGCACATAAAAAGTTAAAATTACCATTCACAACAATTGGCTGAAGCGAATTCACTTTGGCTTAATTATGTTTCGGTATATCTAGCCATCAACCATTGTATCTTCTATCCGTCAAAGTATGTTATTTATCTATCTTCATAGATGTTATGTCAACCGACTGAAGATATACAAACGGATGAATCTTAAATCCTGTAATAAAAGAAAACTTTTGTTTTTATTGTCTGTTACAATATTCTGCTATACTACGTTTAAAAGCGTAACTGGTTTCCACTTCTGCATTCCTTTCAAGTTAACACTTTCTCGGACTCTTTTTCTTTCCTTCTCGTTCCAACTCTGCTACATGCCCTTGCACCTAAATAGTTTATATGTTTTTCTACTTATTTTGTTCAATTAACTAAACACACAACATACTACCGACTCATTCTCTATTGCTTCTCAGCGGTAGCACACACACGCTTACACACACATGCACATATGCACACACACATACGTACACACATGCACGCACACACGCACGCACGTGCCCCCTCTCTCTCTATCTCTCTCTTTGTTTCTTGAAATAACAACTTGACAGCATCTTAGCGTAATAACTATCACTTTCACACGTAACCACGTCGTTAAATCTCCCTTCAGTTACCTATGTGACAGTGTAACGCGTTCGGCCTTGGCGTATTCATAACCATATATAGTTATTTAAATATTAATAGGTGGAATTTGAACTCAGAACATAAAGACTGACGAAATACCGCTAAGCATTTTCCCAGTTGCAAACAATTCTGTCACCTTACATAATAATAATAATAATAATAATAACTAGAGAAATTCTGGAAACAAATATGGTCGGTGAAGCAACAACCCCCAAAAAGGACCATTAAAACAACGAACTTAGCACCTGAGCAACTCTGGGCCCCTATAACAACTGAAGAGGTCACCCAGACACTGCAAAGACTAAGCAACTGGAAAGCACCTGGACACGACAAGATCCCCAATTTCTGGTTAAAACACCTGCCAGCAATGCATAAAAAGCTGGCAGAAAACTTTAACAACATAATAGCAGATCCAGAAACAATGCCTGAATGGCTCACAAAAGGGAAAACCATCTTAATCCCCAAATCCACGGAAACGGAGAAACCACAAAACTATAGACCTATAACCTGTCTCCCTACGATCTACAAAGCCTTTACTGCAATAATATCGCAGAGAGTGAGTAAACACCTGGAAAATAACAACCTGTTTCCAGAAGAGCAGAAGGGATGCTGCAAGGGCTCATACGGCTGTAAAGATCAATTATTGATCAATAAAGCCATAACTGAAGACAGCCGCAGAAAGAAGAAAGGCCTCAGTATGGCCTGGGTGGACTACCAAAAGGCTTTCGACAGTGTTCCCCACACGTGGATTCTGGAAACACTAGCCATAAACAAGGTGGCACCAATTATCATAAAATACATAGAGCACTCAATGAACAAATGGCAGACAGTGCTACAGCTCCAAACAAAAGAGGGACTTGTGAAAACGAAAGCCATCCCCATTAGAAGAGGAATATTCCAGGGAGACACGCTCTCTCCACTCCTGTTCTGCCTGGCACTCACACCTTTAACAGAATTGCTAAATAGAACTGGATGCGGTTACAAATGCTATGGAAAAACAGTCAGCCACCTTCTATATATGGATGACCTAAAATTATATGCAAAAAACGACAAAGAGCTAGAAACACTACTACAGACAGTACACGGCTTTACCAAGGAAATAGAAATGAAATTCGGATTAGAAAAATGTGCCAAAGCAACCCTGAAAAGAGGAAAATTAGTTAAAAGTAGCAATATAACACTAGATAAAGCCAATGAAATAAGAGAACTAGACGAAAGCCAACCATATAAGTATTTTGGAGTCAATGAACTAGATAGGATACAACATACACAAATGAAAGAAAAAAGAGTACTATAGACGAGTTAGATCAATACTAAAAACAGAGCTCAATGCTAAAAACAAGATAATGGGTATCAACACTTTAGCTGTCCCAGTTATAAGCTACAGCTACAGCATCCTTAACTGGACACTAAACGAACTATGTAAAATAGACAGGAAAACAAGAAAAATAATGACAGGATATAGGATGCACCACCCAAAATCTGACATAGAAAGGCTATATATACAACGCACAGAAGGTGGCAGGGGTCTTATACAGCTAGAAAACTATTATAAAATAACCACCATAGGACTGCAAAAATACCTACTCCAGAAGCAAGGGAAACTAATACAAATAGCCACAAAACACGAGCAAAACAAAAAACTGTTTTCAGTATTTAAGGAAGCTGACAAATACAAACAAGAAATCAATCTACCTAACAAATACGAAGAAGAAGAAGAAGAAACAACAAAAGCTATAAAACAAATGAAATCCAAACTAAAACTAGAACAGCAACGGACCATGATAAAACGATGGCAAGAAAAGCCCTTACATGGTAAATACTGGGCTAAACTAAATGCGAAAGAAATAGACAGAGAAAAATCCCAGCAATGGCTGAGAAGCTCAGGACTCAAAGCAGAGACTGAAGGATTTTTAATTGCTGCACAAGACCAAAGCCTCCCCGCCAGAAATTACCAAAAACACATAATGAAAAGAAATATAACAAGTAACTGTAGAATATGTGGAGATCGACAAGAAACAATAAATCATATTATCTCTGGCTGCCCAGTCCTGGCTAAGAAGGAATATATTCACAGACACGACAGAGCTGGGACCTATATACACTGGAAGCTATGCCAACATTATGGAATAGCAACAGAAAAAAAGATGGTATAAACACACGCCAGAAAAGGTCACAGAAAACGAGAAAGCAACCATACTCTGGGATATGCCAATACACACAGATAGAGAAATTAAGGCAAATAGACCAGATATAGTTGTCAAAGATCATGAAGGAAAAAAATGCCTTCTAATTGATGTTTCAATACCAGCAGATGACAACGTTTCTCTAAAAGAAATGGAAAAACTTTCAAAATACAAAGACCTGGAAATAGAGATAACTCGAATGTGGAATCTAAAAACAGAAACAATTCCTATCATAGTAGGTGCCTTAGGTATAATAAAAAAATATTCAGACAAATACATAACAAAAACACCAGGACTTACAAATATATATAACATACAGAAAATTGCACTACTGGGTACTGCACACATTCTACGCAAAACACTTTCAATACAGTAAACATAAGAGCACCACAGCAAACCACAGCACATACCCAAGGCGCACAGAGCTGCGCTCGGTAGTGAAGTGAAAGCACGTTATAAAAATAAAACTACTGAATAATAATAATAATAATAATAATAATAATAATAATAATAATAATAATAATAATAATAATAATAATAATAATAATAATGATGATGATGATAATAATAATAATAATAATAATAATCAAAGAAGCCTCACCTGGAAGTTCATGCGCTGTTAATCTTAATATGAGATCACCATGTCACGCATATATGGTTGTGATGTATATGCTTGGTGTACACTTATTAGATGTGTAGTCATGACAGGTATACTGGGCTTCGTATATTTGTACATCAGTGTCACTTTCATGGCATGCACTGCTCTCTCACTAACTAATAATAATAATAACAAGAGCTCTCAGAGAGCACGAACCTTCGCCAAGGCAATACCAACATCCTCTCAACAATTAGCGAGAGATTCTTTTTAAAATGAGAATATCTGAAATAATCTCGACAACTCTCACAAATACTGAAAATGAACCCCCACAGCTCTCAAAAATTAAAAAAAAAAAAAAGGAGGGAAAATAATCCAGAATCCTTGTCCAGTACCGGATCGATCCCAACATCCATCCAGCGGTTCTTGAGATAACTTGTCTACAGACAAACAAAGAAACAAACACGACTGAAACAATACTTCCGCCTTCGCTAAGGCGGAGGTAGTAATAACGACAACAACAACGATAATAAAACAACGAAAACAACAACAATAACAACACCAACATGACGAACAACACTATTACTAATAATAATTACTATAACAATAGATTCTTCACAAGAAAGTTAGGAAATATATACAAATAAATATTCTTCCAAGATTGCTCATTAATCTCTTGCCAAGTTGTCCACTGCCATTAGAAATAATTGAGTCTGGCCCACCGTCATTTTCGGATAGACAGTGTGGCAGCCTTGTTTGTGAAAATGGAAACAACAAATTGAAGATGATATAAGAGCGGAAAAACTCGTAATGACTACCAAACTACTTTAGAAGCATCAGTAAGAATTTGTTTCGAAGAAAAAACAAAAACAAAAAGAAAAGACGAAACAACCCCAAAAAATATTTAAAAAATGTCAATAGAAACACTATAACAACGACTACCACTTCCGCTATAACCCTCACTATTACTTCTGCTGCTGCTGCTACTACTACTACTACTACTACTACTACTACTACTACAGCTGCTGCTGCTTCTTCGTCTTCTATACTATAACTACCACCTCTACCATCAACACTGCCACTCCCCTTCCACTTCCTCCTCCTCCTCCTCGCCTAGTACACTTCTTCATCTTCCTCTTCCACTCTCCCCTCCTCCTCCTCGCCTAGTACACTTCTTCATCTTCCTCTTCCACTCTCCCCTCCTCCTCCTCGCCTAGTACACTTCTTTCCTCCTCCTCTTCCACTCTTCCCCCCTCCCCCTCCTCCTACTACTACGTACTACGACGACGACGGCGACAACGACTGCGATGAAGGCGGCAGAAACCGGTAAATGTAAGTAAAGTACCAATTGATAACGAAAATAACAGAAATAAAATTGAATAAACATGAAAATATAAACAAACCAAACCCATTGCATTCTAATTGAATCACATAAGAGTTTTCTCTCAGAGACATCTATCTTTGTGATTCTCGCTCATTACATGACTTTCCAAACTTTTGGAAACAGATTTTTTTTTATTCGGTTTATTTCCAAACAAGTACACCTTATCCCACTAATGTCTCAGAAATAATGTCGACGATAATGGCTATCGCTACGACGACGGTGACGACTGAGACGGAGACAACGACGACACGGACCCCGCCTCCACTATTTTCTTCCTCAGCAACACCACAGCCGCTAGCACCAAACCAGTAGCACCACCAATCACCACCGCTGCCCCAAACCACACCTACCACCATCATCACCGCCATGACCACTGCCACATCCGTCGCCATCATGAACACGGCCACCACCAACGACCAAAACAAAAAGAACGCCACGAACTTCATCATCAAACCACCGCCAACACCACCAACACCACTACTACCACCATAGCAAGCACTAGAACGACTACGTCTACCGCTTCCACCACCAGCGCACCAACACCCGCACCACCACTACTACTGCTAGTTTTGCTACCACCATTTTCACTAAAACCACTATCTGTTACCAGGTCCACTTCACATGTAGGGTCATTACCATCAGGTACTAGCACCAGCACCGCCTTGTTCATAAGAACCACTTCTGTCACAATAATCGTCTACCACTACCACCACCTTCACTCTACCACCTCCAGCTGACTCTCTATCCCTCTCACTATACGCTACCACCGTACTGCTACTATTAAACTACTAGTACAACTGCTGCTACTACTACTACTGCTGCTGTTGCTGCTCGTACTACTACTACTACTACTACTACTACTACTACTACTACTACTACTACTACTACTTCTGCTGCTGCGCCTACTTTTACTGCTGATGCTGTTGCTCCTACTACTACTACTACTACTACTACTACTACTACTACTACTACTACCGATGTCCCAAGGTGCTCTAGGGGAATGGTTCTCAAGCGGGGGTCCATATAAGATTTTGTAGTTAATATCTGTGCGCTATAATTTGATTATTCGTCTACAACACACAAAATGTTTTAAAAATTATTTTATACCATTCCTAATAATCCTGATTTCAATTTTTGAACAAAATAGGATAAGTCGATTAAATCGACCACAGCGTTCAACTGGTACTTATTTCATCGACCAGTCAAAGGTTGAATTTGAACTCAGAACGTAAAGACGGACGAGAAAACGCAAATTATTTTGCCCAGCGTGCTGGCCACCCTCACGGTTCCTCATAATAGCTAATTACAATAATATAGTAGAATATTTTAAAGCATCAAATGCTTAAAAGTCGAATGTTTCAGGCGAAGGGAAAAGTTTTAAAGATCAAATGGCTATGGGAGTCCAGCAGAATCCATAGAGCAATCGATATGATCTACAGGTAAAAATAAAATTGTTGGGGAACAGGTAAAAGAAGACTGATCATGGGATTGCACCTAAAACGTTACCCTCCCAGGCACAAGTCCGGGCAAGGTTGTTTATGGAAGACCAGCAGTCACCCATGCATACCGGTCTCCCCATTCCACGCCACCAGTGTTATCGAAGGGAATGGCAAAGGGGCCGATGCAGCTTGGCACATGTGACGTCGCAACTCATTTCTACAGCTGAGTGAACTGGAGCAACGTGAAATAAAGTGTCTTGCTCAAGAACACAACATTCAGCCCGGTCCGGGGTTCGAACTAACAACCTCGCGATCGTAAGCTCGACGCTCTAACCACTGAGCCATGCGCCTTCACTGAGTGCAGTACTAACGTCATATTCCATATAGTGTACTAATATGTAACCAATATACTAATGTATATTAATTCATTCTCTGATGAAGCTCGAGTGATTTAGACTTCGTCATTTGCAGAAATATTTTCACCATATTTATTATTGTATGTGCAACATTCTCGTCAACAGCATAATGTTATTAACATCAATCATTGTTAATATCATTGTCATCAGAAACAGCATTATCAACAACGTTATCGTTGGCATCTTTTTGATCATCTTAATCATTGACGTTGTCACATGGAATATGAACGAGATCTTTGGAATGATTATCAACGTAACAATCGTTGAGATCACATCGATAATGACGATGATGAAGAAGATGATGATGATGGTGATGGTGATGATGATGAGCAGGAGGAGGAGGAGGAAAATGTTGACCAGCATGACAATAATCGTCATCATCATCATCATCGTTGTCATCATTTCCATCACCATCATCAACATGTCTATCTTTATGACAATTGTCATGGCCAGGACCATTATTATGATAATGATAAAAGTAATGACTTTTCGGGGGACGGTGATGATAATGATGATGATGTTGTTGTTGATGATGATGATGATGATGATGCTGCTGCTGCTGATGATGATGATGATGATGATGTACACGATCGACGTCATCACCATTAGAAATATCATTATTATCATTATAATCGCCACTGCAATAACACCACTACCATCAATACAGCCACTATCACGAATAGCACAAACCCCCACCGCAAGCATTACCGCTGTCATCAACATCAATATCACCATTGCATTTGCCATTATCACTAACACCTTACCCATCGTCTGCATCTACATCGCCAACCGTATTGACCACCATGACACTAACGCCCACTTACCTCCACTTCTCACCGACACCACCACCATTATTCTGAATATGATAATAATCATCTTGCGTTATCTGTTGTATTCAACATCGTCATCCTAATGACGGGATGATGAATTAGATGGGTAAGAGTAGGGCCGCCACCGATGATGGTCTTGATGATGATGATGGTGATGATGATGATGATGATGATGATGATAATGAGGATGGTGATGATGGTGAGAATGGTGGAGGCGGGAACAAGGTAGTGGACGAGGAAGGATAAAGAAACTGATAAAAAGTGATTAATCGACGCCAGAGCCTGAAAAACAATTAAACATCGGACATAGAAATGTACCAGATGTGATAAAACTAGACAAATACACAGGAATACACATATGCGTACATGCACACACACACACAAATATATTTACAATGTAAAATATACATATATGTATGATTATAAATATACATGTCTATACATACATACATACATACATACATACACACACACATACACACACATATATGTATATAAACATCCATGTGTATACATATATACATGTATATATATATACATATATATATATATACAAACACTCACACACACATACAGCTATATTCGTACATATAAATATATATATATATATATGTATATATGTATATGTGTGTGTGTATATATATATATATATATATATATATATATATATATGTAGATAGATATATGCGTGTACAGTGTATACATATATATATATAAAGTGTATATATAGGCGCAGGAGTGGCTGTGTGGTAAGTAGCTTGCTTACCAACCACATGGTTCCGGGTTCAGTCCCACTGCGTGGCACCTTGGGCAAGTGTCTTCTACTATAGCCTCGGGCCGACCAAAGCCTTGTGAGTGGATTTGGTAGACGGAAACTGAAAGAAGCTCGTCGTATATATGTATATATATATGTATGTGTGTGTGTTTGTGTGTCTGTGTTTGTCCCCCTAGCATTGCTTGACAACCGATGCTGGTGTGTTTATGTCCCCGTCACTTAGCGGTTCGGTAAATGATACCGATAGAATAAGTACTAGGCTTACAAAGAATAAGTCCCGGGGTCGATTTGCTCGACTAAAGGCGGTGCTCCAGCATGGCCGCAGTCAAATGACTGAAACAAATAAAAGAATAAAAGAATAAAAGAATATATATATAAAAAGCATATACTTAAGCCTATGCATGTATGCGTTTTGCGTATATGTTTGTATATGTGTGTGTGAGTTTGTGTGTGTGTGTGTGTGTGTGTGTGTGTGTGCACATATATAAAGACTCATGCACATATATACATACAAACATACCTTCATCCATGCGTACATATACACACATAAATGTATGTGTGTATATGTGCGAGCATGTGTGTGCGTGTGTTTGTGTCTGTAGTAAATTAGCCAAATCATTACTATTAAATAATTCACCAGTAACGTGTTGGTCACAGCTTGCAGCCTGGCAGTAAACATACAGTGGCTTATTAGCATAGCACGATCGTTGTTTCATTGTTTTTCTATCGTATCATAGTAGCATAGCGTGGCATGCTGCCAAATGTCCTATCACTTACACGATCTCGTTAAGATTAATTAAGTCGATCCATGGGATATTGAGTGTTTTTTTCCCGTTGTGCGTTCAAATGCTTTCCTTCTCGAATATATCTCTTACGACATCTTGTAGCTAAATATTAATTTATTAGTGGCGTCGTTGTAATAAGATTTAACTGGTAACCAGTTATTTTCCAGGACATAGGACTGGTGATGCCAGTTATATAGTTCATCAACTCTGACCAGTTAATTCTGCGCATATCTGCACTATATATTAATCCATTCAAAAAGAGTTTATGTGTTATTTAAATGTCAAACAATTATTTTAAGCACGTAGTACCACTGGCTGTTAAGTATTACAAGGGGAAACGATCCCATACAGATTAAGCTAAGTTCAGGTAGATTTGAATGTGAAGAATTTATATAAAAGAAGAATGATGAACTGCGAATACATACATCTTTTCATTGCATATTGTTCATATGTTCTAGTCTTTGTTTCATCCTTCATGAGAATCGTCAGCGTGTTATAACTTGAAGCAAATCAAACAAGATAAATTCAACATTTTACAAAATAGCCATTTCTTATAGAGAAAATAGTTTATATTTCAAAAAATATAATTAATGTTATTTTATTACTAATTGTTTCTCGCGTACAAATAAATATATATTCTATAATTGCAAGCTGATCATCCAGCAAGCTATGCGAAGCGCAGCAAAGGTGCAGAACAGCAAACGAAACAAATAAAATATGTGTTAATTTCTGTTCGATAATTGTATAGAAATAAAACAGATAACTTTTGTTACAAGACCTTAAATTTTAGGGGATAGAGTTGTCGATTACATTGATCCATACTTAACTAGTGCTTTATTTTATTGTCATTTGATGTTAATTGGTTGAAATTGTTATCATGTACATGTTTCGACTTGGTGTAAAAAATACGCTACTGCAAATAATCTGCTCAATACCAGAGATTTGCTTTTCAGTTGATTAATTTTAAACAGATGAGCACATCAGTGGCTGATGATATGTGCATCAATGAAAACGAGCAGAAGTAGTGAGTGAGCATCACAGTCATGTGTCGAGACGAATTCTATGGGTTCCAAATACTTCACCACTAGAAACATAGGTGTTTCGTTCATCATTCTAAAACAAACCTTATTCAGGGACCTTGTGAACGATATGGGCTCCTCAACCTAAAGAAAATTCTTACTGGTCCCACCTGCAATGACATGTGTTGTTTATCTTGATATGGGATCACCATTTAGCGCACATATGTCTGTGATGCATATAGCTTCAGTACACTTATCAGACAGGCTGTCATGATAGATTTATTCGGCTTCGTTTATAAAAGTGACTCCAGTGTCACTTTGATGGCATTTGATGTTCTCTAACTCAATAATAATAATAATAATAATAATAATAATAATAATAATAATAATAATAATAATAATAATAATAATAATAATAATAATAATAATAACAGCAGGGAAAAGGAGAGGAAGAACACAATAGAACAACAGACATGGTCCACCATCGCAGGCCAAGATATCATGAACAACTGAGGAGTACCAGCAACTGGAAAACTCCAAGGGCAGAAAAGGTCCCCAACGTCTGGTTGGAAGAGTACCCATAACCACTTATTGGCAGCGTTCAATTTATTGATAAGTGAACCAGAATCAACACCCAACAAGATGCTGGAAGGGTAAACCACCCTCATTCCCCAAAACAAAGAAACCGAACACCCTCAAAATTATAGACCAATACGATGCCTATCAACATCCTAAAAAACCCTAACATCAGTCATCTATCACCAGCTTATAAAGCACCTGGCAAAAAACAACGTCTAACCAGAAGAAAGTAATGGGTGCCAGGGTGGCATTTATGCTTGTAAGGAGCTACTTCTGCTAAACCGAGCAATTATAGCGGACTGTAGGAGGAGAAATACAAAAATGAACATGACTTGGATTGATTACCAGAAAGCATTGGAGAGTGTTCCACGCTCATGGATACATGAATCTCTCCACACATATAAGGTAGCCTCAGCAGTACTAAAATATATTAAATATGCCATGACAAACTGGAATACCAGTATAGCATTACAAAATGACGCACAACTTATTAAAACCTACTCTATATCCTCATTTATACTTCAGCTACTTCAACTTTCAAGTGCGAGTCGTCAAGGGCGTCTCAGTAAGGACTAATAAAGGAATGTCATGAGTGTGTTCGTAGGTCCAATCTTCAATTAACTGAACCAGCAATTTTTTTTTTTTTTTTTGGTGAAGTATGGACCGATGCCTTATGCATTCAGCGAAAATTGATAAGACTGATGTAGTACCTTGATTAAACCATTTGAGAAGCCTCAAAAGATAGATATGGGTTCATGGAAGTGGAAATACAAAGGGCGTTTTCGTTGAAGAAGGTTAATTGCCTACATTGTGTTGGAATGTTGAGAATTCTATTTCCAAACTCACAAATGGGATTAAAATGATAGGTGTAATCGTGAAGGTAGAAACAGAAAGTTTGGAACTGCACGAATAATCCGCAGATTTCACGAAATCTCAATGAAGTGTGTTATCATAATCAACTGGTTGTCGGTAGCTGACGCTTTGTTACTTTCCCAAGCGAGTTTGCTTTGTTAAACTAGAGTAATATTGATTACTATTATTGGTTCCTCGTGGTTTATTAATCTGAATTAATTATTTAATTATCTATATATTAAATGTGATAACACCAGCAGCACCAGTTATCCGTTAGCAGATGTGAAACAATACAACGAGTATTTGATGGTTTTCCATAATTCACCATGGCCAGAGAGAGATAAATCAGTTATGATTGGTATTTAGCCTTAATTCAATATACTCTGATCTAAAGCAGAAATGGGGTACATTTTACGGCCGCTGGCCTTATGAGATATTTGTCATCATAAATCGGGTCGTACCTTTAAACGAATAATTAATGAATATTGTATATAATGACACAAATCGATGAAAGCATTAATAAATGAAAAATGGGTTGGGAAAGAACTGACATTTTCCAATTAACAGATTAACAGTGTCTTACCAGAATACTATGTTACAAAACGGTAGTCAAAAGAAATTGTGTTTAAATAATCATGAAGTTACTCGTACCAAGCAATAAGTTGTGAAAATCCACTGATTGCTCATGTTTCCTCTTAGAAATTTTGTGACCAACTAATATTACTACGAGGTAAAAATATTTTGTTCTCAGTAGAAAATATGCGTTTTATTTTTTCTGAAACATTCTGAAGCGATTTTGAGAAAACATAACAGCTGTTTCTAATAGGTTGTGGACGGCATAAAGGCTAAATCATTGGTTTGTTCAATTCAGTTACAGTGTAAAACGTTCAAATTCAAATTGAGTGAAAGAATTACTTCCAAGGATTAGATTTTGCATTGAAAAGATTCAGTGATAATCCCTATTTCAGAATTAATTTGTTAATAAATGTCGCTAGTAAAAATAACTCAGTGAAGCTGAATAATATACAATCCACTTGCCAAGACGGAAATAAGAATTAATGGTGTGCTTCCTTGAAAAGTACTGCAGATAGAAACTGAGTCGCACACACTCACACATACGCACACCGGTACACATAAAGGGAAGCGAAAATGCATATTGGTAGAAATGCAGATACAAACATAGATATATGCATACAGTCTCTATCTCACACACACTCACGCGCACACACCACATATAGAGACACGCAGGTGCGCACACAGGCACACACAGGCACACACATGCACGCACGCACACACACACTCACACATACACGCACACACACAGAGACAGACAAACACACAGACACACTCTCTCTCTCTCTCACACACACACACACACACACACACACATGAGATCTTTGAATAAATAGAAAACATATTTTCTTTCAACAATTTTGAATCGAAAGCACAACACTGTTTGCATTCAATTTTTTTCCTTAATGACTTGTAGTTATTAATTAGCTCTCTATATTTTCTTTTAAAATAACATCCATAATGCTCTTAGTATTGCAAGATCTCCAATGGCTTATCATTCGATAAAGCATGTGAGTGATGTTGGTCTGTTTCTCGCGCTCTTTATATTATATCCAAATGGCTCTTGAAAATTCTGTTATGATTAAATCATCATGGAGATATTTGAAATTATTCCACAGTAAATTTGATTATTTCACGAATGTGCATGAGTTGATTTTTCCTTAGTATTTTGCCATTAGTTTGCTATCGCTATTGTTGACACATTCTATTTTGGTTTTTCTTGTGATGTTCAATGCAGGATGTTGGTTCTATCAAATAATGATTTTATAACAAATTATATAACCGGCATTGTACTGTAATCTGTTTCAAAAGCACCTTCACTTAAATGCATGATCGACCGATAAAATTTCGTTGTATGTATGTGTCAGACATAACCACATTCATGATGATGTTGTAACAAAAGGCATTTTCATGCTGGGATTTTATAACATTATATAAATGTTTAGTTAGCTCTAATGCCTGCGTTCAGTTTTAGATTCTTTAATTATACATCCATCCGTTTTGTCTATTACAGGTTTACATGGATGTTACTTCTATAAAAATATATTCCTCTAATAAAATACTTTATAAAGGTAAATAAATTATTTCTACGTAAATTCAAGCTTTTCATCGATGTTCCACCATTACTAGGTTCTTATCAGAAGTGTCTACCTCGCTTGACCAATCGCAGAGAAGTACGTAGCCAATCCACTTATTTGCATATTAAATTTTGTAGCTTCAGAGAAATTGCTTCATACTTTGGAAAGATAGCATGGACATACTCCTCGATTTCAAAATAATGTGCAACAATATCAATAGGGACATAGAATTCACCATGGAACACAACAACAATTAACAATTCCCTTTTCTTGACATCCTAATTAAAATAGTCAATAGCCACATCGAAACGGACATCTACAAACCCACAGATTCAAAACAATACCTATTATTCAAAGCATGCCATCCCAAAGACATAAAAATTAATATAACGTATAATCTAGCGAAAATAATCTGTACCATAGTTTCGGACACCAATACTCGTGAACGAAGACTCCTTCAACTCAGATCAATACTAATCAAGAGACAGTACCCAACATCATTAATAAATGATGGGATTAAACGAGAAAAGGAAATAGAAAATACACACATTAAGGGAAGTTAACCGAAATACTAAACCAGACTTAAAAATACTCCCATACATCTCCACACATAACCCTAGAAACAATGAATCCTTCAACATTACCATCCAAAATCTACCCATTCCCACAGGAGTTGAACAAAATTTTAGGCTCACGCAAAATTATCAAGAGAAAATGCAACCGAAATCATTGAAAAAAATATTAACCAACCCAAGAATATATCCATTAACAACGGAACCAAAAGTGAAAAAATGTTGTCGGCCTAACTGTGGACCATACCCCCACCTCTTGGAGGGTACAGATTTCGAATTTAAACAAGGTGAACTATTGAAGATTAAATCCAATTTCACCTGTGCCTCGGAAAACCTAGTTTATGTCATTATCTGCTTAGGTTGCGGTAATCAATATATTGGCCAAACAGGAATATCACTCCATCGAAGAACCACTCTTCACAAAGAACAAATCCGCCACCCACAATACAGACAGATACAGGTCAGCGAATACACAGAAAGGTGTGCTTGGAACCGTAATCCTAACTTCCTAATTTTTCCCTTCTATCAATGTTCAGAGAAAACCTCAGTACAGTAAAGGATGAATAAAAAGGCAACTATCATCAATAAATTTCATTCACAACTTAACATGAACGCATAAAATAATACAGAACACTACTAACTTACCACTAACTCCCATACCTCCCGTACACCATTCATATTAAAGTATTATATCTACCCTAATTGTACGACATCCAGAACTACTTACCTCCCTTACACATATTCTTTTTACTCAGGGACTAGTAGACACAACACTGTTTGGTAATCGGCGCGCAGTCACAGCCAGTGAATAGCAACTGACGATACCGGTATGACTTTGAATCTCTTTAACAGTTTATAATAATGACTTATATTCGTCTTAATTCTACCTCGGTTCATCTAATTGTATATATGTATCTTTAATTTTCATTAAAACTACATTATTTTTTTTGATATCCAACGTGCATTTTCGGTTTTTTCCTTCTAACTTCCCCCCCTCATTTTTTCAACGAGTAGTTTCTATTTTATTTTTTTTTTTAATATTTCTATTATATATATATATGTATATATATATATATATATATATATATAGAGAGAGAGAGAGAGAGAGAGATGTATGTGTAGGTATATGTGTATGTATGAATGCCACGCTTCAGATATTCTCTCCCTCTACAAGGTCAGGCGTGAGTGTGAGGTACAAAGTTTGATTCCCAACCACATGGCTTCGATTCCAGTCCCGCTATGTGACAACTTAGGAAAATGCTTTCTACTTTCGTGTCAACCAAAGATTTGTGAGTGGATTTGGTGGATGTAAAATCATAGAAGACGGTCATATGTATTTATATGTGAGTGTGTGTGTGTATGCGTTTGTATGCTTTTGTATGCGTGTGTGTGTGCTTTTGTGTGTGTGTATGTGTGTGCGTGTACCCGTTCATGTTCATGTGTATCTTTATATCTGTGTTTGTTCGACTAAACTCTTCAAGGCAATATTCCAGCATGGCTACAGTCCAATGATCGGAACTAGTAACACATAAATATGAAGCATGAATATAATTGCAATAGCGTGTTCACGGAGAAGCGTATAGGACATTTACTGATATTTGCCGAACACGTCTATTATATTGATCAGTGGTTTTGAACCTGGGTCCATATGAGCCTTCCGAGTCCATATATGATTTTGTGAAATTTATCTGAAAGGAATTGGTTATTCATCTATAATGCACAACATATTTTAACAAGTTTCATTATACAGTTCCCAAAATATTTAAGTCTATAACATGATAGGAATTTTTAAACATCAAGTGATTACAAGGGTCCATATAGCGAAAATAAGAAACAAATCAGGTACCTGGCCAGAAAATGGTTGAGAAAAACCATGACACACACACACGCAGACATATATATATGTATGTATATATGTATATATACATACATGTGTGTGTGTAGACATACAAGTACGCTCGCGCATGAATATATTACAAATAACAATGACCCGTATCATGATATTCTAGAGAAATTTTCTATTTTATCCTAACGCTAAACAATATCAGCTGCACTTTATTTTTGAATGGAGGCGTTTGCATTAATCAAACTCAGCAAACTATAAATGCGAATTTCTATAATTAAAATATAGAGAAATTACTGAAGATTGATTAAGATTTAATTACGTTTGATTTATTTTCATAGAATTATATTTACTTTTTGTAAAGTTTTATTTTTCAAATTTACCTGTTCGATTTTTGTCATCAAATATTTCGGTTCTATTAATATTTATTTTGCATTTCTTCATTATTTGTATTTATAACAACACCAACAACAGAAGCAGCAGCAAAAACACCAACGACAAAAGGTATAATAACAAACACTATCAATAATGAAGTAATAAAAAATATAATGTGTACCTGTGAATCTGTGCGTGAATGTATGTGCATGGAATACGCTTTGGAGCTTTTTATTCCTCGACGTTCCTATTTGTTATGCCTGCAGGGATGTTTCACTGAAGTTTCGATAGAAGATTAAGATAAGCACTGACGACGATGACGAAATTCATGAGGATGATGATGAAGATATGATGATGAAGATATGAAGATGAAGATATAATGATGAAGAGCTCATGAGGATGATGATGAAAATTATAACGATAGTAATGAGGATGACGATGATAATGTATTGATGATGACAAGGGTGACTTTTTCATGATGACAATGATGATTCTTACTATAATATTAATGGAAATACGCTTCTGCTGATTACAATAACCATACAGATTATTATGAAGAATTATTGCGAAATAGTTGATTTATGATTCAAAATATTTGGCTATATGCATAGCGCTGATATTTTTGTGAATAGGTTTCAAACAAAGGCTTCTGTCAGTATCGATAATGCTTATGATCATATGTATGATGACAATTTTAATTCCTTATTGACTGATATGATACTGCCTAATTGATTGATATGATACCAGAAGTTCATCAGAAGACATATACGAGGTCTGATCTGTAAGTATCCGGACTCGTGCTATAAGCTCCTTCAACGTAGTCACCTTCCGAAGACCCACCCTTAATCCAGCGTTGTTTCCGTTGATGGAAGCATTCATGGAACTTGTTTTCTGGGATAATCAGTGACTGCCACGTCACAATCACTTTGATTTTGTCGAAGTCCTGAAATCTTCCTTTCGAGTGGCATTTGATTTTTAGGAAGAGGAAAAAATCGCAAGGGGCGAGATCCAATGTATACGGTGTCTTTTGGACCCGGGGAATGCTGTCCCTAACCAATAACCGCTGCACAATCTGCACTGAATGGGTACGTGGGTTGTCATGGTGCAATTGCCACTCACCGGACGCATGCAATTGTGGCCTTTTCCGACGAATAGCGTCCCTCAAAGGTCGCAAAACGTCATGGTAGTACTTCTTGTTTACTGTTTGACCAGGCGGAGCATAATCATGATGAACAATCCCCTTTTAGTCGAAGTAAGCAGTCAACAGTGTCTTCACATCGCTTTGACCCATTAGTGCTTTCTTCGGTCTCGGAAAGGTTGGGGTCTTCCACTGCAAAATCTGACCCTTTGTTTTGTGGTTCATAGCCATAAATCCGCGATTAACCAGCCGTTTTGATCGTTTTCAAACAGTTATCATCGTTCTCGACACGGTTAAAGAGATCTTGTGCAACTGAAACCCGAGTGCTGAAAGCAGTTTTGGCACAAACTTGGCTGACACGCGTGTCATATCAAAATCTTCAGTGGCAATGGATTGAACTAAACCGTAACTAATCTGCACACACCCTGATAACTCACGGATGGTGATTCGGCAATTTCCCTTCACAGCTGCACGCATATGTGCGATGTTGTTTTTAGCTCTAAATGTTGCGGGTCTTCCAGAATGTTTTCCACAGAAATATGATGATATAATCTGCGTTTTCCGTTGCAACTATCATTTTGCTCTAAGTTCTTTACTGTGTCTTTTGTTTAGCAATCCCCTGTACTTGTACTGAAAATGCATAGCCTTCGAAGTGTGATTCGAAAGAGGCTGCACTTAATGTCCTTATTTCAAGTGGTATTCGAACATTAAACAAAATAGCTCGAAGTGTTGTGTCCCATTAACCAAAGGTCTGTTATAGCAAAACTCTTATATTAGTGTAAATATAAAATTACACATTATAAAATCATATATTTTCTTATATTTATCACAGAAATAAACATAGGAGGAAAATAACAATGAATAGCAACATTGTGGTTAAAATAAATAGTATCTGATTTATGAAACTGAGCGAAATTTTATTCGATATGGATCGCATTTGCAAACATATAGAAATAAAGGAAGATCTAGTTTACTATTATGAAGAGAATGTCGCCAGAACTGTTTTGAACACATCTTCATTTCCGTATGGAAACGAAAACGTTTAAATGATATGTCGTTTATTTTACTTAATATGTACGGAGTTATATATGAAATACACAATTCAACAGACCCTAGTGTATTGTGGAATAGCGTATTTCATATATATATAATTTGAAGGTTTATGTAATGGATACTTTTGCTGTTATATATAATGTCGACGCGAAACGTACAAACTAAATGATTTCGAAATATATTTGGTTAGACATCATTATTACAACTTATACGACTCGATACCAATACAAACTAGCCGTTCCAGGCTCCTCTATATGTATACATACATACATACATACATACATGCAAAAATACATACATACATACATAAATACATCTATAAATATATACAAATATATATATATATATATATATATATATATATATATATATATATATATATATATATATATATATATATATATATATATATATGTATATATATATACATATACATAT
This sequence comes from Octopus bimaculoides, assembly GCF_046866305.1. Lineage (NCBI taxonomy): Eukaryota > Metazoa > Mollusca > Cephalopoda > Octopoda > Octopodidae > Octopus > Octopus bimaculoides. The sequence goes on along the minus strand of NC_142946.1, from coordinate 19,957,178 downwards.
ACATATATATATATATATATATATATATATATATATATATATATATATATATATATATATATATATATGCATATACTTATATACATATATATGTAATTATATAAGTGTATATTTGTACATATGCACTGGTTTATTGACGTAGACGTTTGTAAATTTTTGCAATTCACGGTTAACAACTGGTATTGCTATGTATGGTAATAAAAATCCAAATTTAAGGAACGGAGCAGGTACAATCCAGGCGACATATGTTTCCTAAGTAACAGAATCTCGGTGGTAGTAATTGCTCCACGTATGATACTCCACTAGCTGCTCATCAAGCCAAAAATACATTACTGAAATGAAGGCTACAGTGTCGCCAATGGATCCCAAGTTAACTCGCAATATGTGTGTGTGTTTTTATGTGTGCGTGCGTGTTATTTAATGCATTGCATGTATCTTACACAATGTTATAGTTTCAGTTTTAATGTCTGATATCAATGCAGTTATCAAACAAGTATACGACTGATAGAAACACGCATGACTATACGTTGCGTAGTTTGGCTGCTTTGTTGATCTATTATAACATGTTGATGTTGCAGCAGGAACATAATAGATATGATAGTTTATCCATTAAAAATGAGAACTATTTCACTTTTCATTTATTACTGAATATTACTGCAATCAGAAATATGATTAAATATGGTTAGCGCCTCATCGAGCTGAACAGTACCTCTCTTCTTTTGAATTCCAAGTGGCGTACGTACTGTTTATCATGTAGCCAGAGTGCAGAAAAGATCGACGGAATCTGTCAATGTAATGGAGCACTCATATACACACGCGATTATAAATAATTTTAAAAAATTGTGTTTTTAAATAGCTCTTTCACAAAGAAATTTTGTATGTTATTGTGTATATATATGACTATGTGTGCGATGGTGTCTAATGTCGTTACTCTGTGTATTTGCAAAAATCATTCTGGTAACCAAAATCGTTAATACGTCTCATTCAGTACATTTGTTGTTAAACAATTAAGACAAATTATATTCTCAAGAAATAAAAAAAAAATGCATTTTTCTCAGTCTTTGTTGATGTTCGTAGCCTTTTCCTTCTGTACGTTAGTAACTTGATCACCTATTCAGAAATTTTCTGTCGAAAGAACGCATTGATAAAAGCGAATTTCGTTATAAAGCCTATCTGGTTTATTTTGTTATATTGGGAAAGAAAAGAAAAAGAGAAGACTCTCGATCCGATATTTGATAATAAATGGATGAATTTAGTGTTGCCTATGAACTGTGAAGACCAGATTTCAAATGCAAAGAAGAGGCAAATTGCAAAGGAAAAGTTAAATTTGGATTCATTCCAGTAATAACTTCAAACGCAATTGCTTTCAATACCCTTGCGTACGATGTGTGTTTATATGCGTGTGCGAAAGAGAAATCAGTTCTCAAGGAATCAGCAGAAGATTTTGAAACGATATTTATAAAATAGTTAAAAATTGCATAGTGCTTTGGAAATGCAAAGTTTCTGATAACGAGTATCTTTATTTAGTATAGCACTGATGAACAAAGAGTATAACAGTACTAAGATATGTAGACTGCAACGGGTTATTTTTGAGGTAGGCCATGTTTACTAGATATTGGCAGATACATTCCGTAGGGAACAGTTTATCGTAATTAAGATCACGAGTTCTGCTAGCTATGTGAGTTATCTATTTTACAAATATATTGATTATTATAGTTGCTAACATATCAAACAGTGTTTTGATTGAAGAATTTAATTTTCTTCTTTACTTTGAAGATGGTGCAATTATTTCGTTATCGTTTCTGATCTCAGTTCAGTGAGAGCTAAATGAAGTGAAATGAAATGAATACACATTTGCAAGAAGATCGGGCCATTGTCAATGCAGCTGATCGTAAAATGTATAACCCCAGTTTTAAAGTTTCATTCGATATAATAATCTAATATTTGAGCAATTTCATTAACCATCCTATTAACACAGTATCGATTAAACGTGTTTACATAAGAGACGAGTTATTTGCATAAATATTTATTTTATGTTTACATATGTTTTCCGATTCTTTTATATAAAAATTCCCGTTGAAACTTCAATAAAACACGTATATTCAAGTGAAAAAGATGGAAATATATGTTTATACCAACATTTCTGACGATTTCAGGAAAATAATATTAAATACTTAACATTTTATAAATACATTTATGTGTGTGTGTATATACTTATTTACGCTATGTCCAGTTACTTCATTTATGTCCATGATGAAAATCAAATATTTGTCTCGTTAAGTCTAGAGGAACTCATATATTTATAATACACTCAAACCACAAGCATAATGAGGAAAAGGAAAAATTTCCTCCCAGTCATGGGAAAATCTAGGGGTTAAAAAATTAAACGAAACATCCACATTGACTGTAAGGGTAGACCGACTTATCCAATACAAACAAAAGCATATTCGCCATCGAAATGAAATTGCGACATACGAGGATTATTAACCGTCACATAGATACAGGTTGATATGTTAAACGACTAGTAGGCAATTAGAACAAGATTATAATTAATTTTTTTTTAACACAATTTTACAACAAATTAATTCTAAGCAGCAATATTTTGCAAAGATTAACAGCCAATATAGAAAGATCTTGTCACAGGAAATATGAACCATGTCATAGTCGAAAACTTTTTTCTTAATGTCGTTTCTTAAAAATAGAAAATTATAACATTAAATAAAATATAAAATGAGCTTGACAGATAAAAGGTAATTTTGTTTCTTATTTGTAGATTATTTTTACTTCGTTGGAAGAAAATATTCCAAGATATAATTATCTAAATGAGGGAACCCAATTACAGACATTTTCTGTAATATTTACGTTTCTCTGCAAATCATATAAGATCGAACTAAATGGAAGCAAACAGCTTTATAATGTTTGGATAAACTGAAATTATAGTGGCATGTCTTCTTTAATTAAAAGGTGAGTTTCACTTTTTCTAAATTTTTGGAAATTAGTGCACTGTTTGAATACGGTGACATAGAACTGAATTATTTGTTGACAGGGAAATAAAGAGAATCAGCTTCAAGTGATTTTGAGATTTTGCCGTTTTCAGAAGTACAATAATCACATTTAGGTTTGTATGGTAACATTTCGAAAATGCTGATAAAAATAATTTCTTGTCACTGTCGGATAACAGCTATCAAATGAGTACGCAGGAATACATTTAAATTTTTAAAAAAATACAGATTTTTCAGAAACAGAAATAATATATCAGTGTGTTAATAATTAAACTGTATACAATTCTAAATTGGAGTTTTTTTCCACGTTGCAAAATGAATATTTGTATATCATAACATGCATAACCTAATTATACGATAATATACAAATATCATTTCTGCAGTGTGAAGACAAAACACCAATTTTAATGTATATGATGATCTATGATACCTCGTCATGTAGCACAATATAATATACGCCACTTTTTTTAAATACCAGATAGAAATTAAATACTCTTAAAGAAAGATGTACATATATCGATAGAATTGTGTGTTTCATGTGATTTAACTTGAAATAGCATGTTTCAAACAAGGCTGCACTCATATTCCTTACTTAAGGAGCAAGCAGAAATGCATATCGCGATACATATATACGTTAAGGGAGATAGCAATCCAGCAATGGAAAATTTATATGGTTTCTTCAAGTATGTTATCTGCTAGAAATAGAAGCCACACGTCCCTAAAGTCACGTCCGTCAGGCTTAACAGTGAATGAAAGATAATGCGTAAGAAAATACCAGCAGGTAGTACCTTGAAAGCCATTGTTCATAAATGTAATTGATCAGAGCTGACCTGGGGTATTGATTTCGAAGATCAACTGAGACATAATACGGTAGCTTAGTGAACTTATGTTGAATAAGCAATTTCTCTAGAAGCTAATAAAACGAAAGCAGATATGAGAACTATAAATGGGTTATATTACAATTAACAGATGTAAAATTTAAAACGTATTTCCATCATTGAAATATTATGGTTTTATTAGTGAATACTGTAATCTTATCTAGTTACATGGATGTATTGCACAAATATCAAACATGTCGGATAATACGATGAACACAAATTCACTAAACTGTTGAAAATAGCTACCGGATTATCTCGAATGATACGACGAACACTCTGTATTAATAATGAAGTTAAATAGGGAATAATTAAAGCTTAGCGTACAGAAAGAATGCTAGGTTAACGAATAACTACTGTATTTACATATCTAAAACAACATTTTAAATTCAATAAAATTTTAAAAAACAATTGATGGGAATAATTTTGAAGCTCTGTCCAACTAATAATCCATATAATATTGCAACCTTCAGATATTAGACAAAATTAAATGGGCTTAGAAACGAAATGGTTGAATGAACTGATAAGTAGTAAACATTTGAGGTTCATTTCAAAAACAAACAACATTGAGAAATATAATCATTTACTTCTGATCAAGATTTAGATTAATGCAGAGAATAAAATAGCAGAATCAGTCTCAATCTGATATTATATTTATATTCATGACTAATAAAATGATTAGAAGGCAACTTAAGATTAAAAAAAAAACACTAAACAACTGATTTATGTCTTCGACTGTGCAACTTCTGAACAGTATACTTCAGCTACGCTTTAAATATTATAAAACAGTTGTTATAAATTGTAATCGATTTTCGGAAATACTTGTTGACATATTCGAAACTATGACCGTACATAAGAGTCTGTAGATGTCTGCTCGCTGTTGGGGGTTAACTCATAAATGCCAGAACTTGATGTAACAGCTACATTCGGGTAAATAAATCTAATGCTGTTTAGCCATCAGCTATTTTATAAAGTTTTCAGTTACGATTATTTGAATAGATAAACAACGGAAAGAGGAGTTGAGATAGATGTATTTTTTTCTTCTTCATATTAGTAGAGGCAATCGGCATTGGAGATATATACTTAGATGCATAAATATACATACATACATATCTGTCTACCTATCTTTCTTTCTCTCTCCTTCTCTCCCCCACTCTCTCCCTTTCTCCTAGACACACACACACACACGCACACAAATTTAGATGTACATACCTACGTATACAAGTAGATACATTCACGCCTTCTAACAAGGTATTTTTATGAGGTATATAATCGTACTGTATAGAATTACAATATATACCTGAATATATATATATATGTGTGTATATGTGTGTATATGTATATATATATATATATATATATATATATATATATATATATATATATATATATATATATATATATATATATCTGTATATATTTATGTAAATGGTGATTAATTAAAATATGTACGTATATAGGTACATAGCTTATATGCGCAGGAACACATTCATATGTCTATTTGCGTTCGCATTACTCTGTATATGTAGAGACAAAATCGTTTATTTCTGTAAGTATATACTAAACATCCGTATATGTGTATCTTATCATTGCGTAGAATATATGCATTTATATGGATACATATAATCCACATAATATACATACAGATATATACACATATATAAATATATAAACACATATATATATATATATATATATATATATATATATATATATATATATATATATATATATATATATATATATATATATATATATATATATATATATATATATATATATATGTATATATATATATATATATATATATATATATATATATGTTTGTGTGTGTGTGTATATATATGTATGTATATATATATGTATGTATATATTTATATATATGTATATATATATACGAATATACGCCCATACACAGATGTCAATAGCCAGGAATATATCTATCAATGCGCACAAAATATAACGAAAGAGAAAAATTCCAGGAAATGGACAGAGACAGAAAAAAGTTGTATGTACGTTTGTGCTCTTGTGTGCATGTATCCACGTATAAATACGCACTTTCACATATATGCGCATGTGTATTCGTGTACATTTGTGAATGTGAAATCAATACAATTTACCTGATACGATTTAGCTGTCAGCGATGAGTTCATAAACTCAGTTTGAAACTTTCTCTGCTTACAAAAGTGTTTACTTAACTTCATTTTGTAGCCTGTATGTTTAGTTCTTCAAAAGCCATAATAACTTATCATCCGAATATTCTATCCTCTCCCGCTAAATTTATCAATGTAAGTATAAACCATCAAATTCAGTTATTTTGGCTTCCATACTTTCATGGGGAATATATATATTCACACACACGCACAAAAATATAGAATGGTGGAACAACAATGCACCAATATTTACTGGAAATACCACTCGTTAATATACGACGCTATAGTAAGACTTCATGTGCTGGCAAAGAAGTTTGCGGCGGGCGAACATAAAAAGATTTCATCTTACCTGTAGTAAGAACATTAGATAAATATACAACCCAGAATTGAATAATCTAATACCTGGGTTTCGAACTCTCCAAAATATGTTTGTTAACGTAAATTTGATTTATTCTCCTTATCTAGTATTTACTGAGAAAAAAAATTGTATGTCGCTGTATCCCTGCCGGAATACTCGCCTGAACGTCTAGACGTTAACAGAACTGAGAACAGCGAAAAAATGATTAAATAGTGCAATGAAATAGTATTGCTATGTAGTAGAACAAAGCACCATACGTTTAACGAGTAAGTATAGAATGGTAGTACAACACTGCACCAATATTTACAGGAAACAGCACTCGATAATATACGGGGCTATAGCAAATAATCACTGTAAATATAATGGCAAACAGGTTCTCGTGCAGCAAACATAAAAACTTTCATCTTACCTGTAGGAAGAAAATTAGATAAATGTACAACCCAGAAGTGGATAATCTAGGATCTAGTTTTTGAACTCTCCAAAACACGTTTATATAAATGTATAGTATACACACACACACACACACACACACACATATATATATATATAAATATATATGCAAATATACATATACACACACTAATCCCTCGCCAATTTCGCGGTTCACTTATCACGCACCCAGTACATCGTGGATTATGTTTATTTCTTTATTGCCCACAAGGGGCTAAACATAGAGGGGACGAACAAGGACAGATAAAGGGATTAAGTCGATTACATCGACCCCAGTGCGTAACTGGTACTTAATTTATCGACCCCGAAATGATGAAAGGCAAAGTCAACCTCGGCGGAATTTGAACTCAGAACATAACGGCAGACGAAATACCGCTAAGCATTTCGCCCGGCGTGCTAACGGTTCTGCCAGCTCACCGCCCTTGTGGATTTTTCTGGCTTATAAATGTTAATCTATATCGCAAACATCTCAGTACATCCGGGTTTCTCCAGCCAATAGGTATTTATATTTTTTCTAAATTTCAGTTATTTCTCTGGGGGGTTCTGAAACGTAATACCCGCGATAGCCGAGTGATTATAGTATATATATATAGTATATATATATAGTATATATATATAGTATATATATATATTAATAAATCTCAGTATAGTATATAGTATATATATATATTAATAAATCTCAGTATAGCAAAAAATTTAGAAATTCTATTTGCTACCAGTGGTCTAGCGACAAGAAAAGAACTAGTCAGTAGACTATATGTTATTCATATAAATACATACAGTGTACATTTAAACACATAAGAGAGATGTCCATAATAGGACATCTAACCCGCTAAATGTAGCAGTAAAACTCCAAACCACAATTAGGGATAATTTCGAAAGGGAATGAAAAATAAAAACATTTACCATCTATTTACTGAACCAAGGTTTGAAGCTATTTTTAGCAAAATAAAATAATTTGGAAGGCCAGCTATCATCAGCAGGAAAGAAAAGATTAATACATAAATAAATAATTTCGAAATTATCCCTAATTGTGGTTTGGAGTTTGACTGCTCCTTCTAGCGGGTTAGATGTCCTATTATGGACATCTCTCTTATGTGTTTAAATGTACACTGTATATATTGATATTTAGTACAAAACATCGATCCAAAATGCCTTTCAATGTCGTATCATATCCCATTGGCAACATTTTTTAAACCACCAAGTATCGAAGTTCACCTCTTGACCAAGCTTGCATACATGAGGCTGACAACATCATAAGACATGGAAGATAGCACCGTGAGCAACATTCCTTTCTTATAGACTAGTATATATGCCCAAAGAAGTCGCACGACTCTACCGCAACGTATCATCAAATGAAAGGATAAGCTATATGAGCAGAATACTATGCATGGATATGTTAGTAGAAAGCTCCAAGATGATGGTAACATTGATAATCAAAGCAGTCGATCATTGACCAATAGCCGGATTACCACCTCCCACTTTGAAGTGTAAGCGTTTGCAATTCAGGAACAGAGAACATCAATGAGATACTTGATACATAAAAGCGATAGAGATACAGGAAAAGCAGTAAAATGTGACAACCGATGCAAATTTTGTAGAGTCAACACCGAAGATATCACCCACATCATACATAGTTGTGCGAAAATGTCATCACGGTATTATCTACTAATGAGGCATGATGTTGTAGCTTACACACTCTATAATGAAATCAGTCGGAATGATAGCCTCGAAAGCCAGGATATGGCAGAAGCCATAGCCACTCATGATAAAAAGAAGTACTGTTGGAATGTCCCAGTGAAGACCTCAATAAAACGTAAGCACAACAGACCTGATATAATGATTTGGGATAGAGAAGAGAAACTCTGTTGTGTAAAATTGCTGCCCAGCTGATGTTAACATAAACCCGAAGAAAAGTGAAAAAGAGAATATCTACGCTGAACTGTTGAGAAATTTGCAGTTGCTCTATACCTGTAATATTGGGGCCGTGTGATATGTAACACACTCCCTAAATAACAATCTGAAGAAATTAGGCTTCTCAAAATCAGATAGGAGAATGCTAATTCGAAGACTAGAAATCCACTACATCACTGGAACTATAAATCTGTAAAAAATTTCAGAAGTTTATTATTTAAATATATATGATCAGGTTTTGATATGCAACTATACGCATGAGAATATATACATAAAATAATACATACAAATCTGCACATAGGCGCAGGAGTGGCTATGTGGTAAGTAGCTTGCTTACCAACCACATGGTTTCGGGTTCAGTCCCACTGCGTGCCACCTTGGGCAGGTGTCTTCTACTATAGCCTCGGGCCGACCAAAGCCTTGTGAGTGGATTTGGTAGACGGAAACTGAAAGAAGCCTGTCGTATATATGTATATATATATATATATATATATATATATATATATATATATATATATATATATGTGTGTGTGTGTGTGTGTGTGTGTGTGTGTGTTGTGTATCCGTGTTTGTCCCCCAACATCGCTTGACAACCGATGCTGGTGTATTTAGGTCCCAGTAAATTAGCGGTTCGGCAAAAAGAGACCGATAGAATAAGTACTAGGCTTACAAAGAATAAGTCCTGGGGTCGATTTGATTCGACTAAAGGCGGTGCTCCAGCATGGCCGCAGTCAAATGACTGAAACAAGTAAAAGAGTAAAAGAGAATATACATACATACAAAGATACCCTGTTGTTGTTGTTGTTGTTGTTGTTGCAGTTCCAATGAAGGAACATTCAGTCCAGTTTAGAAACCGTCTCTTTTTCTATTTGTAAATAATCTTGAAATAAAACTGAACAATAACATACATATATGCATACATATACATTTGTTCTTTTATTTGTTTGTCATTTGACTGAGGGCAACTGGGAGGGACTTAAATCGTAGAAATCGAACCGAGGACTTATTCTTGTAAGCCTAGTTCTATCGGTTTATTTTTGTCAAATCGCTAAGTAATGGTGACGTAAACACACCAATATCGATTGTAAAGCGAAGATGAAGTGAAAACCACGGACACAAATATAAATAAATAACTATATATATATGTGTGTTTGTATGTGTGTGTGTGCGTGTATTGTTGCAGTGAAAATGGTACTCCCCTTCCCACATGACACAGTTAAAGTCAGATAATCAGTCATTGGATGAAGTCAGTAGTAGTTGAGTCATTTTACAAGTTCTCAGCTGGAGTGAGTGTCAGTTACGTGTTATATACGAGTTCGAGTTACCATCAAGGTGGACGTTTTAAAGTATTTGTCTTGCGGAGCTATCAGCGACAGCACGATAAACGAGTCGAAGATAATAAGATGTGGAATACCAGCACAACACAAGTGTGGCGATAAAAATATTACAGTGCCGACAATAACATATAAGTGGACGAGAATCTAAATATAACAGTGCCGACGAGGATATAAACAATTGAAGCGGACAACGTTGAAAAAAAAAGTATTTTCACGAGAAAATAAGTAATTCACACGGAAGATATTGACAGATTTTTCACGTGCAGAAATTAAAAACTCCACAGAAGTTTAACAAACATTTTTGTTGTACATATTTTACAAAAATCCGTAAAATTATGAAAAACTTGCTAGTGGTTGTAGTTGAGTTGCAAAACTACATCAACAAAAGCAACAATAACTCAAAAAACAGCCAGAACAACACAAAATGTACAGAAACAGTTACTACAACTAATGAAGTTGGTAACAAAACCTGAAAATACGTTTTCATCAGACCATGAAGCAAATTCAATAAATGAATTTAAATATGACCCGGAAGAAGGAGGCATTTTTGAGGCATTTTATCGAAGATTTGAACAAATTTTCGAAGAATGTCAAGACTGGACGGATGAAATGAAAACGCTTCTAATTCTGAGGAAGCTGACAACGATAGAGCATGATAAATACTGTAACTTTATGTTGCCTTAACAAGTTTCTGACATAAATTTCACGGACACAGTTGACAGATTGCAACATGTTCAGTGAAAAATCATCGTTATTCAACACACATTGAAAGTGTTTGAAAACGGCGAAAAGCGATGACGAAGACTTTATCACATATGCGGGTAGCGTGAACAGAGAGTGCGAGAGATTTAAACTGGATAACCTCCAGACTCATTCAAGTGCCTGAATTTTGTTCAAGGACTTACTGCTAAAAAGGACGCAGAAGTCAGACCGAAAATTCTCGTCGAGCTGGAAATGAACCAGGATATAACTCTCCAGAAACTATCAGAAGAGTCTGATATGATATTAAAAGTAAGACACAACACAGAAGAAATTCAAGGAAGAGATTGTTTACAAATAAAAGCAATGTGGAAGAGTTGGAAGACGGAGAAAGCGTTTCACAAAAAAAAAAAAAAACATGATATACAACAGGAGATAAACCCAAGTATGGTATGCGGTTGTAGGCACTTGAGAAAAGAGAGTCCGTTCAAAAAAGCAAAGTGTTCTCGTTGTGGGATCACAGGACACATTAAGTCTCACTGCAAAACTAAGATGACGAAAAATTGGACTAAGCGATATAAAATAAATTGTTTGTCATCAGAGAAAAACTTGTATAACGAACAGAAAATTAATCATGGTGAGAATCGAAGCCACTTGTGTCAAAATGAAATTAGACACCGGTATTGACATCATTATCATAAATCAAGAAGTATGGTAATAAATCGGTAAGCCGAAATTATTTAAATCAAATAAAGTAGCATATTGTGTTACAGGAAATCAATTACATTTCATCAGTGAATCCATTTACAATTTAACGTTTCGAGGTGAAACGAAAACGAACAAATTACTAAGTCTATTAGGCACAGAATGCATGGAGTTATTTAAAATGTTGGATACTCTCATTAGTGTTCTCTGTGAGAATGTAGTCTGCACGGTTAAAAGTTCGAATGAAGTCGACCAAGTAAGGCAAAAAATTAAAAGATTGTTTCCAAATTTTCTTTTTGGAAGGACTAGGCTGTTGCACTAAAAGAAAAGCGAAGATCGCCGTAAAAGAAAAGGCAACACCTATTTTTAGGCTCAAACGGAATGTGCCGTCGGTGGCATTAAACCACGTCAATAAAAAGCAAGAAAGACTAGTAAGTTTAGATATATACAGGTCGACCATTCAGACTGGGTAGCTCCATCGATTTATGTAAAGAAAATAATAATAAATAAACTAAGAGTGTATGCAGACCTTTCAACTGGATTGAATAACTGTTTAGTCGAACAAAATTATCCATTGCGAAGCTCAGAAGAAGCGTTCTCAAAACTAGATGTAAGAAGACTTGTCTCGAAGCTAGACCTCTCGGAGGCCTACCTACTGATACAGGTAGAGGAAGACACGCACTCAGTTCCATGTGGTTGCGCGAGTGATATAGGAAAACATGTAATATATGATAATATATGATATGATATGCCGATAAAAGAAATATTAACGTCACTCGTATATTCTGTTTAAACGGACTTGGCAAGAATAGGAGAGATTTTAAACTCATCACGACAATCTTACATGGATTATAGTCATGAAAGATGTGTATATTTAGTAGTCTAAGAAGGAAATATTGTCAAACAGACAATAAATAAGGATACGAATAGATCATCTGTCTCCTCTCACCTATTATATGGGCTGAATGTTTCAGAAAGCTTGGAATCGTCGATAATAGTGCATGTGTGACAAAAGAGTACTTCGTCGACTTCGGAAAGTGTGACTCAGAAATCATTCCTTCATAATGCTGTTGTAATTCCAGCGGTGATTCCAAAGTTTGAGATCTAACATGTGACACGTTAACAAATACGGAAAGCAGATCAAGAAACTAACAAATATTAAGTTCCAATTCAACAATGCTGCTAGTCAACTGTAAGTAAATCGAAGGTTGTGGAATTATATAACAGTCACGACGTCTTTTGAAATCCGCCTTATATCATTTGAACACATTCTGAACAGTGAAGTTAACAACAATATGAGGTTCGTTGAAGAACTCCTGAAAAAGTAGTCTTTGTCCACTGCGGTTCCATAAATGGGTGAACGGAGCTACATAAACCGAAACTTGGAAGGGAAAGATATGCATGAGTGCATATCCTACAACCTAAAGGATACCAAGAACATTGGCAAAAATGCTTGAATCTCCAGGCACTGTGATAAATATGTCATGTCTAATCCCAACGTTTACGCTTCTCCTATGATAGAACAATGATTATTTAGTGACTCTGTCCGTTGAGGTCAATAAAATAAGCACCATCTGGGCACTGGGATCGATGTAAGCAACTTGTCCACCTCCTACCAACTTGCTGGCCTTGTGCCAAAATTTGGAATCAATATCTAATAAATATTTGATCAACATGTGCTATAAGAATACTTTTAGTCATTCACATTACAAAAGAAAATATTGATTGCGCCAAATGTCCACTGGAATATATTATTTACACAGGAAACATGACATTGTTGTTAAAAAGTGTACAGTGCTATACGCAGAAAGATTTGGCCCGAGGGCCACAGCAAAAATAGAGGATAACCAGAAAGTATTCACACCTTGACAATAAAAATACTGGTGGAGAATTAGAACAACAAGCGTAATCCTATATAAGTAAAGCAGACCAATTATTCTAGGGAACATGAAACAAAAGTCATAACAAAACTGTAGAGATCAGCTGTCCGGAGAATGGGAATTTCACAGCAAAACTGAAACGAAGGACAGTATCGATAAGAGTGCAAAATTATCCGCATACACAGGCATATACACACAAACATATGCATACATCAGTCAAGTAAGATAATCGCATGCTCCAATAGTTGTCTTGACGTATATACAAGATCTTTGCCACTTTGTTAGAGAACAATTTCAATTCTTTAATGAAAAATTCTTCAATCACAAAGAAACACGTACTCAGACATGAACTTACTTACAGACGAACTAACTCTCTCTGTTTCTCCCTCTCACACACACATACACACACACATACACACACACACACACACACACCTCCCATGTCTATCTGTATGTAATATACATGTACATATAGATGTACATATACGTTCATATGTATGCAAGCATTTGATGTCCAAACAATGTGCTAAAGTACATTTCTTCGTTATTAATTGGTTTTTCAGTGTGATTGTCATTCAAATTTATCTATGAATTATTATCAGTAAAGAAACAAAAAGTCTTTTTTTTATGGTTGAACGTAGAAATGTTTATCTGCCGCAAAGATTATATATATATTACGTTAATGTAATTATTGTTATGTAGGGCTACAGTAGCCACGTTTACAGAGTACGTAATTAAATTTGATAATTGTTTTCAACATTAATAAGGGTTTTATACTTTTAATCAACAATATGGTCAATATTATTGAGATTTCAAAAATATCGACGATGAGTGATAGGTGCCATTTATCTGCCAGATTTTGAGGGTTATTTTTACACCGGCAGCAGATGCAATATTCCAAAGCCCTATCCAGGATTTCTATAGCGTCTTTGATAATTAAGGAATGAATTATCTCCTGACTATGCAGAGAAAGGATAAGTGTACCAAAATTTTTATTTCTTTTTGTAATTTTATCAGTGAGTGTTATTTCTTATTTGCTTCTATCTAGAAATCAAAGGAAATGACAACTGTTCGCTTCAAACTCTGATTTGTTGACCTAGACATCAATGTTTCGAAACTGACCTATTTTTCATTACATTCAGCGCTAAGTTACTACAGCAGAAATATCCTTACAGAAAATACTCTCCTTTATACCACAGATTTGCTTGTAAGTTCCTTGACTTTAATCATTGAGTATGTCCCTTAGTAACTAACGATATGTGCATCTTTGATCATGAACAATTTATCGATGACTGATTTTATTTTCCTCGCAAATATCAGCTCCCTTCGTGACATACTTGGGTGTATTTCGATTTGGTGTCACACGGTATACTCTCAAGAATTGTTGCAGAGCTACCTCATCCTTGAATTCCTTACTCTTTTAATCTTTTATTTGTTTCAGTCATTTGACTGCAGCCATACTGGATCACCGCCTTTAGTCGAAAGAATCGACCTCAGGACTTATTCTATGTAAGCCTGGTACACATTGATTTCACTGGTCTCTTAAACAGTTGATACTACTTAGTGATAGTAGATAGTTTCTCTAAATGGCTAGAGATTTATAAGTGTAAACATTCAACCTCCTCAAACATAATACACTTTCTACATGAGCTGCTTGCGACATCTGGCGTCCCAGACTTAACAGTGTTTGATAATGGAACGCAATTTGTGTCATTTGAGCTTTAAAAGTTTTGTAAAACTTGCGTTGTAGAACAAGTAACTATTGCACCATACCATGCTATATCTAATGAACAAGCAGAACGCTTTGTCGATACGTTCAAGAGAGAAAGTCGAATAAATGAGTCTCGGATGATGTAGGTCTACAACAATGTTTAAGAATATATTGGGTGATACCAAATACAAACGCACCAGCAATTATATCACCAGAGGAGCAGATATTAGCAAGGAAAATAAAATCAGTCCTCGACAAATTTGTACCACGTAAGAAACGAAAAGTTTTAAGGGATAATGCAGCAAGGTATTTCAAAATTGTTGAAAATGTGTTTGCTAGTGCATATAAGAACGAAAAAGTTGAAAAGACGGCGGCGTGATTACCATACGGATTGGGAAAATAATATACTAGGTAAAAGTGAAAATTGGGCATACAAGAGACACAGAAATCAACAAAAAAAAGGGATTCGTTGAGAGCGAACCCAAGAGAATGGAACAACCGATGGAACGGTTATATGATAATTTTCAAGTACCATCGCCACTATAGATAATTAAACCCAGACACACAAGTGAAAGAAAAAGAAAATGTATGGAGTTCCTGGAAGTTGACGCGAAACGAAAAAAATATTAAATTTTTAAGGATATGAAAATAAAACTTAAAAAGGGAGGTAGGGTGATGTAAAAAATATTGTTAATAAAAAAATAAAATTACACTCCCTGACGAAAAAAAAAAAGCTTCAAAGGGAGATGTTACGGGGTTATTAATAATAATAATGGTACAACCCTCTCACGTCACGTGACGAGTTGTATGAGTTCGCTAGAAATACTGTAACGAAGGAAGTCAAGTGGTTGAGACGTCGGCGAAGTCGGTCATGGTTAGTTGTGTCTTACTTGACTGACTAACTATACTGCTATACAGGAGTGGACGTTACAACGGTCCAACTTTGGATTACAACAGTATGTAGGCGTGTGTTGTATTTGTGTGTGTGTGTGTGTGTACGTGTACATATACATATACATATATATGTACATGTATACAGATTGAACCAGCTTCATTGCAGTCTAATCAATAGAGGTAATCACTGAATAACGTATGGAGACCTCCAGAAAGTGAATTTCAAGGCGGTCGACACAATTATTATTTATTCCACATTAAATACTCAGACAATTTCAATATTTATGTGCAATGAATGGAAATAGCCTGTATAATTTCTTTATCAATTTAAATATTCACGATTTGAGTAACAATAATTCAATATATAAGAAGAATTCCTGTAAATGGTACAATTCATTATACAAATATTTCCATAATATTGCTTCAAACATCAACGTCGACTTGCGTCTGTTTAAATTATAATTTAAAGAACCAAACGAACTTGGATTATTAAATAATCTTGATATTTGTTTTAAATATCAAATGCCATTCAGTACAAATGAGTTGTTGTATATATAATCATATACATACCTACATATATATCTATACATATTATACTAATATATACATATAACACACACACACACACACACACACACACACATATATATATATATATATATATATATATATATACTTATATATTCAAGCAAAACTGTATAAACGCTTAGGCATACACATACTGAAACGTGAAATAAACCGTCATATTTATCATTCTGGTAATTACAAAGTAGCGAATTTTTTTTCCTCCTTGTAATTTGTGGAATATTCAACGGAAATTCTCATTATTTTTTATTATTTTCGTTCGGTACACCAATGACATTAAACTTTGTGAAGTTCATTAAGTAAGACATTAAGTAATTTATTAAATACAAATTTGTTTCCTTCAATTAATATATATCACCAAACTAGTTATATTTTGAAATGCCAATAGCAACCTAAATATATTGTAATAACAATCAACATACCACGAACTAGCCATAAACAAAACACAGTAACCAGTTTATATTTCAGATATTATCACATAATATGATGTTATATGTACAACATTTAAAATATATTTTATTGCATAGAATATTCCGACAGTAAATATATGATCAATGTTTTAAAATTTGAAGCTATACTAATATTCCGTTTTTATGGCTTCGCTGAAATATTAGCGGAATAGGAAAAAAGATATAAAATGAGATAACCACTGATAATAAAAATAATGATGATGATGATGAAAATAATAATAATAATAATGATGATGATGATGATGATGATAATGATGATGATGATGATGATGATAACAACAACTAGAACAACATCAACAACAACAACAATAAAAAAAAAAATAATACTACTACTAATAATAATAGTTTATAGAGAGGACCGGAAACTCAGCAGAAATGTAATAGATAGATAGATGAGTTCTTAACTTTTGTATACACAAATTAAGAACTCATCTATCTATCTATCTATCTATCTATCTATCTATCTATCTATCTATCTATCTATCTATCTATCTATCTATCTATCTATCTAATAATAATAATAATAATAATAATAATAATAATAATAATAATAATAATAATAATAATAATAGTAATAATAATAATGTTAAAAACAACAACAATAATAATGATATGCAATTCCAGGAAATTCAGCCTCAGTCCGCATATAACTACCTGGGAATAATTGAGGCAGATGGAATCAAACACCACAACAAGGAGGAAAAGACAACACGAGAGTACCTGCGGCGAATGACAAAAATATTGGCTTGAAAGCCAATATTGACGTTGTGGCAAGAATGACCCATTCGGTGCTATGTGGAAACCAAGGCCTACACAGAGCAGACAAGTGGTATGAGAAAACTCCAGAAGGATTCACCGGAAATGAGAGATGCAATATCCTGTGGGATGCAATGATCAAGACCGATCACCCTACCAGACGTCGGAGACCGGACATTGTTGTGGTGAATAACAAAAGAAAGAACATGTATGATAATCGACATAGCATGCCCCGATGACAACAAGTACAGTGTGAAAGAAAAAGAAAAAAAAACAACTATGACGATTTGAAGTGGGAAATACAAAGGCTTTGGTCAATGAAGAGAGTAGACTCGATACCAATAGTAATTGGTGCACTTGGAACTTTCAGCATTCGACTTCCAACATGGCTGAAAAAGATTGATGGAAGAGTGAGGGTAAAACACTTACAGGAATCAGTTTTGCTTGGAACTGCAAAAATTCTTCGCAGGTTTCTCGAAGTATGACCAGTCAACAAGTGTCTCCTTAGTGTGCTGACTTTGGACAGCTGATAGTTTCCATCACACACAACAAAATAAACTGTGAGGTTTCATACAAAATAATAATAATTATAATAATGATGTTAATGATAATGATGGTGATGATGATGATGATGATGATGATGATGATGACGACGACGACGACGACGATGATGATGGTGATGATAACAATAATTGTGAAGCTGATAATAATAATAATAGTAATAATAATAATAATAATAATAACAATAATAATAATAATAATAATAATAATAATAATAATAATAATAATAATAATAATAATAATAATAATAATAATAATATTATCTCTGGCTGCCCAGTCCTGGCTAAGAAGGAATATATTCACAGACACGACAGAGCTGGGACCTATATACACTGGAAGCTACGCCAACACTATGGAATAACAACAGAAAAAAGATGGTATAAACACACGCCAGAAAAGGTCACAGAAAACGAGAAAGCAACCATACTCTGGGATATGCCAATACACACAGATAGAGAAATTAAGGCAAATAGACCAGATATAGTTGTCAAAGATCATGAAGAAAAAAAAATGCTTTCTAATTGATGTATCAATACCAGCAGATGACAACGTTTCTCTAAAAGAAATGGAAAAACTTTCAAAATACAAAGACCTGGAAATAGAGATAACTCGAATGTGGAATCTAAAAACAGAAACAATTCCTATCATAGTAGGTATAATAAAAAAATATTCAGACAAATACATAACAAAAATACCAGGATTTACAAATATATATAACATACAGAAAATTGCACTACTGGGTATTGCACACATTCTACGCAAAACACTTTCAATACAGTAAACATAAGAGCACCACAGCAAACCACAGCACATACCCAAGGCGCACAGAGCTGCGCTCGGTAGTGAAGTGAAAGCACGTTATAAAAATAAAACTACTGAACAATAATAATAAGAAGAAGGAAAATAATAATAATAACAAGAACAACAACATTATTAATAATATACATTTTTTTATTGGTTACAAAGACCGAATACAAAACATATAGGGACATACAAAACAAGGGACAAATGGGGTTTAAATAGAACACGTGTAAACAATAAAAAGCAAAAGCAGTTAACAAAAAAAAAAAACCTAACAACAAAATTCCCCAGCAGGGGACGAGAACTCAGCTGAAGAAGAAAGTGTCTGTCTTCAGTGCTTTCAGTTTCGCCCTCCACACTATCTCTTTCGTTAAAGCCAATAGGCAGAAGAATAGTGTTTTTTCCCACCGGACCAAAAGTAGGTTGCGCAGAGATCCTTGCAATGGACTCGGCTATTAAGCGGATCCGTCGTACGCGAGACATCTGCTGTTCGACAAAGCTTCATAAGTCAAGAATGCACGGAGACTGGGTGAGTGCATGCAGGACGGGTTCAACGCCCGGCGCACACCTCGGACAGGTCCGTCTGGTAGCACTTCCGTGTTTGTAGAGCTTGTCGCGAACCGGCAGAGCTTCCCGGTAGCACTGCGAGTCTAGGAATTTCTGAACGTTATCTATAGGCCTCACCCCGGAAGAGAGAGACCTGTTAGTTGATCACTCCCGACGTCCAGAGTTTCCACGAGTACATTATCGCTCTTTCTGTCTACTAATCCTCTATAGAACTCCACAGTGAAACTTTCACCGACCGTGTTGTTCGACTGGCAGGAAGATGTAAGCGCTTACCGACACTCAGGTGCCAACCCAGGTACCCTACCTTGATCTCCGCTTGACCCAAGGCTGTAGCTCCATCAATAAGACAATCTGCGAAATGTCCCGTTTGACGAACGGTGACTACACCTGCTCACAATTAAGGAAACACTGCAGATGTTACAACCTTGGCTCATGTCAGCTCATCATTAGCCACGGCATGTCCACTTCTCCACTCAGAGGCCGTTGAAAGCAGATGGATCGCATGACGGGCGATACACGTCCCTTCCTTGGAAAGTGGAAGAGCAGGCGCTCCAAATTTATCAGGTACGAGTGGGGCATGGGACGGCGGTCAGGCGGCAATAGATGACTGAAGCGATGTGCGCATTCACCACCTCCGCTTGACCCTTCAGGGACAGTTTCCTCTCTGTCGCATACATTTCTGGGTGCCATTGGCTAGCCTGCTCTTCTGCGCCCTCCAGTTCATGTCCACCCAGAGGTTTGACCAAACCAGACCCCGAGCAATTTAACCGGACCTTCCGTCCAGCGCCCTACAACGCAGTCAGTTGGCATGGACCTGCCTCTCCAGGTGCTGAGTTGTAAGTCCACCGACTTCTCCTGGTTGATCTTTGCTCCTGTCTTCGTACTCCCTTAGTGTAGTGTCGACCAACTCGATTTCCGTGATGTCCGACACGATTACGGTGACGTCATCCGAGTAAGTCGACACGAAACTACCTGCTCCAAGATCATGCGGGATGGCCCTCGAAACATACAGCTTCTGCAGCAATAGCTCGGGAGCCAGTTCGTACAAAAGAGGAGAGAGAAGCATCCGTGACGGACCGAGCGAGCGATGCTAAACGATTCCGATAGGTGGTCATTTACATTGACTACCGAACAGATATCGCTGTACATTGCAGCCCTTGAAAACGGGACCGAAACCCGCTGCCACGAGAACAGCCGCCAAGTATTGATGGTCGACCCTACCAAAAGCCTCCGATTGATACAAATTGATCAGGGCCCCATCCATGCCACTCTCTTACCCACCCTCCTTATGATCCAGCGCGTGAGTTGGATGCTGTTTTGGATAGGTCTGTCTGACGAGCACTTAATTGGGTGTTTCCATATTGGTGATTGTGAGCTTTCTTTCGGGGGCTACGTGTGGTTGTGAGTATATTGGTGGATATGGTTGGGGTAGTGGTAGTTATAGGGATGGTGGTTCTGGTGTTGTTATTGCTGTATCACTGTTCGATGTGCTGGGGTTGCTGTGCTTTCATGTATTGGTGTAGGTATCTCTGTTTTCTTTTACCTTTGTGTTTTACGTTTCTTTGCTTTGTAAGGTTCTTCCTCTCTTCACTACGCGATGAGGAGGGACTAGAATCTGTAAGGTCTGCCTCGGGGAGTGTGAGTGTATCTGTGATTGTGTGAGCGTGTTTGTGTGATAGTATGTTTGAGGGAGGCGATTAAAGGGGTTTCGTTTGTCAGATACCCATTGTTCACGTGCCTCTGTCCTGGGAGATGAGGCTACAGTTTTATCAAACGGTCTTTTTGTTCCTGTTGCTGTTGTTAAGGTTTACTTTGCAGGCTGCAGGTGTGGCCTAGTTGTTCACAACTTGTGGAGGTATAAGGCTTTCAGGTGCCCTGAGGCCCCACTGATGTCGTATCTGGGCTCCCTCACTTATATAACGACGCACAGTTTCACCCCGCTGGGCAGCTGGATCAGGTCCAGTGTCTTCTCACTGGCTTTACATGGATTAATATTTCCAAGTTATTCCCGAAACACTTTTCCCTGCTGCTCCTTTTTACCCCCAGGAGTGACTCTGTACCACACAGCGACAATCCACCAAACGTTTACACCCGGTGTTGCACCCGTTATTCTAATTCTGATCCTTCTCTTTGAGAGTTAGTTGGGATACAGGACCAACCCAATCCCCTAGGGTGACACTGCGTGTCTTCGAGTGAAGTCCTCACTTTTAAACTGTCTTCCTCTCTATGTGGGCCACATCTATTAAATTTGCTTTTAGGGCCTTCTCAACGTGACTGATGGAAGTTATTTCTGCTCTCCTACTTTTGCCTCTTCTATTTTGGGAAGTGCAAGCATTCCTGCCTTACTCCTCTTAAATTTAATAATATTTTTCGCTTTTATGCGTTCACGTGTTTTCCCATCGATTACGATGGCAAACATTTCTTTCTGTGTGTTCGCTACATCAGCAAAACTTTTGTTTTTGTTTATTTTGTCGTTGTCGTCGTCATTGTTGTTGTTGTTACTGCTGCTGTTTCTGTTTCTCGCGTTGTTGCTCCTACCACTCCTACTACTGATGATGCTGCTGTCATTGCTGCTGCTACTGCAGCTGTCTCTGCTGGTGCAGTTGCTGTTCCTGCTACCACTGGTGTTATTGACGTTGCTGCTGCTGCTACTGCGAGGTGAACTTGTACATTTTCTCCCTGCGTTTCTCCTCCTTGTCTCCCGTATTGTTTCCAATAACAACGGGAAGGGGATATAAATTTTCAGCAGCCACTAGAACTACGGGAGGAGCAGTTTTTTGTTAGCTCTTTCATCTTGTTGAGTCATATATGATTAAACGCCCGCCGAACTTATTTGGATGAATATAGCCCCGCGAGGGGCCAAAAAACAAAGAAACTCAGTGACAAGTTCGTATTGTTTCTATTAACAACTTGGAACAAAATGTAAAAATGTAAACCGAAAACTCGGCACCAAACGGGTGTCAATAAATATTTTCAAGAGGACTGGTTTAGAACGTTTGGAGACATGTCCGGTGTACTCCGCAGCAAATATAATAATAATAATAATAATAATAATAATAATAATAATAGTAATAATAATAATAATAATGATAGTAACAACAACAGCAGTAAGAGCAACAACAACAATAACAGAAGAAGAAGAAGAAGAAGACGAAGGAGGAGGTGGAGGAGGAGGAGGATGAAGAGGGGAGGGGAGAAGAAGAAGAAGAAGAAGAAGAAGAAGAAGAAGAAGAAGAAGAAGAAGAAGAAGAAGAAGAAGAAGAAGAAGAAGAAGAAAACTAAGAACAATATTAAATTTAATGTAGACGGTTTTGCTCAAAACTGATGTTCTCAAAAGTTTAATGTCAGAAATATTTTAGGTGCTAGGTTCCAGACTGACATAAAGCGTTCCAACCATTCTAGATTTGTATGAGACATTACACGTTAAATTTATTCTATATCTAATTTAGTGTTGCGTGTCTTTCTAACAGTCGTAAATAACGGGTTTATGACCCATGCGTTTGTGTCAACATATAGAAAGCACTGATTTTCAGAATGTTGGTTAACTGTTATAAAAGCAATTAGGAAATAAGATCTCTTTAGGAATGTTTGAATTCAAAAACAAGATGAAAGAAGAATTTTCAAAAATTAAAATTGAAACGCCCGGCTTCGTATATATTTATTGCTGAAAGTTGCCATGAAGTTTATAATTATTGTGCGTCAACATTTTTGCTTACATTGAGTTTGAATATACCGTATACAAGATTACAAAGTGTGTACCGTTTTACAAACAATTAATAGCGTTTAAACATGTGATTTTGTGTCGCGCATAACACGACAGAAACCTATGTCAAACACATACATGCACACACACACATGCACAGCTCATAAGTTTTTGTCATGTTAAAAAAAAACACACGTTAAAAGCCACTAATTGAAAGCGTGTACAGACATATATCTGCATGTGTGTTCGTATGTGTGCGTGCGTATGTGGCTACACACTGAGACACACGCATACCCACCTGTACATAGAAATGGTTGCGTTTAGTGGGCTGCAGGTTTCCTGTTTAGGTAGCAGCCGTTATTAAAACCACGTCAAACTGTTACATGAACACATAAGGCTCTATAAAATCAGAAATAGCCTAAGTGGTAAAACAAAAAGCATATAAATAATGATTGAAAGAAGTAATATTGTCCGAAAACCTAATCGGTTTGATTATGCGAACTGTATTCATAAATACCTTGTACTAATTTAATTTATCGTTATGTTATGATTATTAATCACCGAATACAGAAACATATCTAACAGATAAATAAAGGTGTGCCAAATTCACACCCATGTTATTCCTCTCATTTATATGTACTTGCGTGTATGTGTGAGTGAGTGTATATATATATATATATATATATATATATATATATATATATATATATATATATATATATATATATATATATATATATACACATATGTGCACACGCATATACACCGCGTCCAATATCATTAGGGAAATCACCCTTCTCAATAAATAAGTGTATATGTGTTCAAAACCAATTGTTTTCACACTGACTGTTAGCAAAACCTATCTGCACACATTCTGTTAAAATAAATCTGATCTGCGCAAACGCCAACAAATGGTGGCCATTTTTGTGATTGGGCAACTTTTTCTCTATCACATTTGACTGTGGGTATGTTGGAGCATTTAGGTTGAACACATCGAAAACAGGAATTACTTTTTCAAGACTAGTACCTATTCTATCGGTCTCTAACCGCCAGATTACGCATTAACACCGGTTTGAAGCGGTAATTGGGGGACAAGCAGAAACACAAAGACACTCAAATATATGCATACACACACACAATAATAATGAAGAGATAAAAATATATTTTTTCCAAAATTCTGACGGTCACTTTTCTCAATATTCAATTTCTGTACACCACATCTAACACGTTCTCTCTCTCTCTTTCTCCCCCCTCTCTCTCTCTATATATGTATATATATATATATATATATATATATATATATATATATATATATATATATATATATATATATATACATATATATATATATATATATATATATATATATATATATATATATGTATAATATATATACATATACATATATATATATTAGTTTATGTATATATTAATATTATCTCAGTTATTAAAACCTTTGATAATAGTTACCAGTGGTAGCAAAATTACACTAAAAAACAAGATATCACAGCCGTTTTACAGGTAGAGATACCAATTTAAAGTGATACGTCTTGAGAAGATATGGATAATAATAATGAATGGAGCAAAACGCATGTCAATAAAAGTTCCTTTAATTCCTACACATGTTTCAAAATAAATGAGAGGCCTTTCACAAAGAAGAAAGAGCTGTTGGGGTTCCTCATATATTTCTCTTTAGAGAGTTTCATAATAAAAGATATAATAGCAAGACAAAAACATCCATTTATTATTATTATACACACATATATACGATTGTGTTGTAAGACGCTTCCTTCAAACCACATGGTTCCGTGTTCAATCCCACTGCGTGCCACCTTGGTCAAGATCCTTCTACTATAGCCCCGGGCCGATTAAGCCTTGTGAGTGGATTTGGCAGACGGAAACTGAAAGAAGCCCATCGTATATACACATATATGACAGACGTAGTCACCCCATAAAATATCGTTTTACGTTTATTCTAACATGTAACGGTTTATATTATCTATTAATTGACATATTTATGTTTGAGATTCGATATGTGACTGTTTAATCATATAATGTACAAAAGAAGTCTTGGAACTATCTGATTTTCAAAGAGGCCGTATTGTCAGTCATTCTGAAGGTGGACATAGTCGGCGTAAAATGGCAGAAAACTTTGGGATCCCACCTTCTACAGTTAATAGTGTGATTGTGCCATTCAGCAGAGAGGGGAAGGAATCCACATCACCTCGCTGAGATCAACCAGGGTCCTCTTACAAGATCCTTCCCTTTGCTAAGAGAAGTATGCGCAATAATCGTCATTGCATGGCCACTGACATAGCAGCACACGTTGATGTCGGTCCCAGAACAGGGGTCAGATATCGCCACAAACTTGGTTACTATAGCAGAGAAGTCACTTCTTCGACCAGCCAACATCAAGCGGGGGAAAAAATTGGGCCAGTGAGATAGTGGAAAGGCCACTACTATTTTGGGACACTGTCATATACTCCCATGAGTTGAGATTTACTGTATTTCTTGACAGTGGTCGAGTGTGGATCTGGAGACTCTGTGATCAAGAATTAAAAGAGAAAAGACTACAGCCAACAATGAAACACGCCAGCTATTTTGCGATGGTCTGGAGAGCAATTTGGTGCAATTGCCGATCAGAGGTGGTGGAGTGTGAGGGAATCATAAACTCAGATAAATCTGCAGAAAGGATTCCTTCCAATCATCTCCAGTGTTGAAACAATTAAAGAAGACTCTTTATTCAGGGAAGATGGGGCTCCTTCGCACACAGCTAAAATGACCCGAGATTAGTTGGATGTGAATATCAATAAAAAGCTTCCATAAACAAGCCAGTTACCAGATATGAAACCTATTGAACACTTTTAGGATATAATGGACAGTACTTCATAAAAAGAACTACAAAGCATCTTCAAAGCCAGATATTTTGAGATTAATGCATATTCCTCATCTAATCAGTAACATGCCTAATAAGGTCCTTGCATTGAAAAATGCTTAGATACAAAGAGTATGTTTACTAACTATTAAATATTCACATTATAACAATTACTCTTTTACTCTTTTACTGTTTTACTTGTTTCAGTCTTTTGACTGTGGCCATGCTGGAGCACCGCCTTTAGTCGAGCAAATCGACCCCAGGACTCATTCTTTAGAAGCCTAGTACTTATTCTATCGATCTATTTTGCCGAACCGCTAAGTTACGGGGACATAAACACACCAGCATCGGTTGTCAAGCGATGTTGGGGGGAAATACACACATACAAACATATACACACACATACACATATATATACATATATACGACGGGCTTCTTTCAGTTTCCGTCTACCAAATCCACTCACAAGGCTTTGGTCGGCCCGAGGCTATAGTAGAAGACACTTGCCCAAGATGCCACGCAGTGGGACTGAACCCGGGACCATGTGGTTGGTAAGCTAGCTACTTACCACACAGTCACTCCTGAATATATAATTTTTTGATTTTAATAAGTTTTAAGGATTATAAGGCTGTCTATTTACTTCTCATTTGTCTCTCGAACTTCTCAAACAGAATTTTGTGAATGTACAAACAGCTTGTTCATTTATATAAAACAGATATTGGGCGGGGTTGTTTAAAAGAGGAAAACGTGTTTGATTTTCTTCTTTGTGTGGTACGATTCCATGACAATGGAAATATATAGATATAAATATAGGCAGGTAGATGGGTTGATAGATAGATGGATAGATAGATAGATAGATAGATAGATAGATAGATAGATAGATAGATAGATAGATAGATAGATATACAGATAGATATATAGATAGGTAGGTAGAGAGAGAAAGAGAGAAAGAGGATCCCCTTCCTATGCACCATTCATTTATTTATTTCGACATTTATCATTGTATTGGAAAGGGTTAAGGATGGTGACCTCTTCAAACAAAAAAAAGGTGTGGTCATAACTGAAAGTCTTTTTGCTTTCTTTCTCTCTTCCTCGTTTCTTCCCTTTTTCTTTTCACTTTTCTTTCTTTCTTTTCTTTTCGACTTTCCTTCTTTTTTCCTCCTTCTTTCTTTTTCTCATCTTTCAGTCATATTTAGAATACAAAATGTACTGTTTCCGCTTTTCTTTCAAACATTCAAATTTTGAAGAGAATTCTTTGATGAAATGTAGTTCTGAAAATTTCTAGAGATGAGTCGCATTTGGAATAGAAAATGCAAAATCTCTGGTTTACCTTCAAACATTCAATTTTGGAGGAATTCACTCGATGAATTGTGTGTGTGTGTGTGCGTGTGTGCGCGTATTTGTGTGCGTGTGTAACTTCGATGTTTTGCATATATATAAATATATATATATATATATATATATATATATATATATATATATATATATATATATATATATATATATATATATATATATATATATATATATATATATATATATATATATATACATATATATATATATATATATATATATATATATATATATATATATATATATGTATATATATATATATATATATATATATATTATACTATCCATATCACGTCCTCACTTTGTTGTTTTTTTGTTTTTTTGTTATTGTTTTTTTGAACTATATATATATATGTATATATATATATATATATATAGTTCAAAAAAACAATAACAAAAAAACCAAAAAACAACAAAGTGAGGACGTGATATGGATAGTATTATTGGACGCTCAGGAAAGGAAAGAGAGATTGCATGACGTTTCGGGCGTAGCCCTTCGTCGGAAAGATGGAAAGTTCGGAGAATGGAAGAACGGAGAAAGAGGAAAATGGTACCGATGCCCACGAGGTTACATATATATATATATATATATATATATATATATATATATATATATATATATATATATATGTATATACATATATATATATATATATATATATATATATATATATATATATATATATATATATATATATGTATGTATATATATATATATATATATATATATATATATATATATATATATATATATATATATATATATATATATATACACATAAATATATATATATATGTATATACATAAATACATATAGCACACACACACA
This sequence comes from Octopus bimaculoides, assembly GCF_046866305.1. NCBI lineage: Eukaryota > Metazoa > Mollusca > Cephalopoda > Octopoda > Octopodidae > Octopus > Octopus bimaculoides. The sequence goes on along the minus strand of NC_142946.1, from coordinate 19,928,696 downwards.
CACACACATATATATATATATATATATATATATAATACATATGTATACATAAATATATATATAAATATAATATGTGTATATGTATATATATGATGTATATTTATGCATAAACATATCAAAGCACACGTACGTACACACACACACATACATGTAACATGTTAAGAAGTGAGAAAAGATCCATTTAATATAATCATTGAACTTGCAACAATAAATTTATGCAAAATTACCATGAGTCCCAGTCAACAAACTGAAACGAGATTCGTCTCATACCCTTTAATAAAACCCCTCTTAGTTAAATTTATTGGGACACCATTCACATGGGAACAAATTACTAAGTCATTGACTCTCCACTAATGAATTTGAAATAGGTGTGCACTGAGAAATTGACAGGTATATTCAAATTGTTATGTTTACTTTAGTCGTTTCGCCTAATAGGTGAAACATTTCCGTATCTCTTTATGCTACAATCCGTTATATCGTATTTATTTAAGTAACGATGACAAAATCCCTACAAACTCAAAGCTGAATATTGTATACGATGCTTTGTTAAATATGCCATGCAATATGTACATGTTCCGTTTACTTTCTATATTGCATATTTGAAATCTATTCTTCACAAAGTCATAAATCATAATACGGTTGGTCTGTTGTCATTGCGTTCTCTATTGAAATGTCTAGTTTAGATTAATTACAATTTCAAAGCCTATATTCATTTATAACCATTTATATATAAATCTTGGCGTATGTTTAAGAGTTTCAGAACACAACATATACTGGAGACTGTCGAAAACCACCATAGTAGCGTGTAGTTAAAATGTTTGTTGTATATCTGCCTCGTTGAGATACGTCGGTAGAGTTTGTATTTCAAAACACAGCGGTCGCATGTAACATTTAGTCTGAGGAGGAATGCCGCTGATAATTTGCCTGTTACGATAAATAAATATATTTATTAATCTAATAGTAATGTTTATTCCACATAAGACATTTTTATTCAACCGCATGACTATTCGCAACTTCAGTGATTGTTTATTCAGTTTATTTATATTGATACGTATACCGAGGCAAAAACGTATAAAACAATCACGCTATGAACGGATACGTCGATCTCCATCTAGGTCTGATATATTCTGGATTTTTAATAACAACATGGATATTGAGATATTACCTCACGAGAAACTCCGCAGTCTCTTACAAAATATTAACATTAAATTTGATACAGAAATGTGTGTATATATATCTATTACAATAAAAGTGAAATTCTGTCTGTCTGGAACCCCTGTATCTCAGTCTATATTTACTCTACATAGACATATAATACTTTCAGAATTATATATATCCTCTCCACGATACCAGACGAACCAATGGCTCGAAATGAGACGGAGTTTAGGGCAGCTATGTCAAACTCTCTTATACACCAGATGTGCCATCAAAACTCTTGATTGGACCATGTCAGGTGGGGGAGAAGAGCCATGCAAGGAACGTGAAAATCATGGTGGTGCACCAGCATGACCGCAGCCACTTGGCTGAAACACATAAATAAATTAAAAAATAATATATATATATATATATATATATATATATATATGGGTGTATCCATATATATGTATATATATACATGCATACATAGATAGATACATAGATAAGCGCATGTATACACACGGTCTTTGTGAGAGGACAGAAGACCTGCAAATATGAATATGTAATCTGCATAGATGAAAGTGTTCCACCAGCTGATGTCCATATAACGACGAAGATCATAGGAGGACAATATATTTTAGTGTACACTTAATAGATAAATTATTTTACATGCCTTTATTAACAAGTATGATATAAATTATATAGTAGAGTTGCATAATTTATAAATACTGGTAAAAATCTTGCCCATCACAAGAATATCATGGTTATATTCACTCAACAACTCTATATACATACGTATATAAATACACATGCACACAGCCCCCCCCCCCCCACCAAAAAAAAAACATATCACATAAGCATAGAAATAAGAGTTAAAACATTTACGGCTGCATACGCACATACATACACACAAACGCACACACAAGCACACACACAAACACACACACACAAACACACTCAGTGATTCAAAGGGGAGATAACCACCCCATGAAGAAAGATGAAAACCACTGCACTAGGCTAGTTTCGTCTGTTAACTGCAGACCTGTCATCAGTGTCTGTCCACATTGCACACATTCGTCAGCTAAAACACTCTGTCATCATAAATTTATGGCTGATTTAGCGAAATGCTAATATATGTGCACGTGCCTGTGTTTCTTTGTGTACCTTTGTGTGTGTACGTGTTTGGGTAAAAGAGTGAGTGATAAAATGAGAGATAATCTGCTGTTCATTAAATAGACCAAACGCATGACTAAATAATATTAGAAACTGAGTTTTCAAATGACTTTATTTCAGTGACTAATGAACGCGATTCGTTGTGATTCTAAACAGAACAATTTCATCTAACAAGCTTATTCAATTTAGCTGTCAATTATCGTTGTGTTTCACCAAAGATTGTAGGAAACCTCACACCGGAGAAATAACCAGAAAATGCTTTTATCATCTTATTATTTTTTTTAATCGAATAAATATTTCGATCATACTACTAAAACAAACAGTACGTCCTTCATATTTTAACACAGTTTTCCCGCCAACAAAACTTGATTTACCATTTACTGTCTGACAGATATACAAATTAAGTTAAGTCTCACTTTATTGACGAGACATTGCCACAGCCATATGTCACTTGTCTGTCTGGCTATGATAGTAATTTCCTTACAGCTCGATTCCCCAGGGACTAATTCTGTCGTTCTGTTGCTTAGCCAAAATCGTTGGGTATCGATGTTTATGATCGGTATACTGCCAAAACGCCTGCAATATTGGCCTTGGAAATGATAGCAGCTCATTCACAAAAAGATAAATGGCACGGAAATTCCTGCCAAAATATTTAGCTAATAACAAATTAAGAAGCGGTTTGTTAAGTTCCCGATTACTTTCCGAATATTTACAGTTCATGTGCTTCGTTTTACCCTTTCACCCCTTGTCTCCAGCATTCTGTTGGCCTTACTGCGGTACTTTCTGAGTTTTAACGAACAGAAAAATGGTGGCATAATATTTTTCTTGTTCCAATCGATTTATCACACACGTATTGTTATTTGTTGCTAGGTAACGCTCGCAAAATTCTCTAGTCTAATATACAATCATACCGTAGTATATTGCCAAGAGATTTTATATATATATATATATATATATATATATATATATATATATATATATATATATATATATATATAGATATATATATATGAGTGTGTGTGTGTATATATATATGTATATTATATATACATATGTATGTATATATATGATAAACGTATGTATCTATATATATTATATACGTATGTATCTATATGCATAAATATGTGTATGTATATATATATATACATATATATGAATAAATATGTGTATGTATATATATATATATACATATATATGTATAAATATGTGTATGTATATATAATACATGTATATATATATATGTGTGTATATCAGTATGTATCTATATATACATATATATGTCTGTATATACGCATATGTATATATGTTTATGTGTGTGTATCGATATATATATATATGCATATATATGTATATGTATATGTATATGTATATATATATATATATATATATATATATATATATATATATATATATATATATATATATATATATATATATATATATATATATATATATATTTGTGTGTTTGAGCGTGTGTGTGTCTCCAAAAGTATATGCATAAGCTTAGATGCTTATATGTATACATACATACACATGCAATCATTCGTAAATGTAGACGAGCACACAAACACTCGGTCACACGAATGCACACACATACAATGAAGTGAAAATAAAAGGCAGAAAAGAAAATGGGAGAAACAACATGAAAGCAGAACGCTCTGTAAAAAAGAATTTGCATTACAAGAGCAACAACCACAGGACTACTACTACTACTACTACTACTACTACTACTACTACTACTACTACTACTACTACTACTACTACTACTACTGTGCTGCTGATGATGATAATGATGGTGGTGGTGATAGTGGTGGTGAGATGGTGATGATGTTGATAACCATAACAGCAGCTCTAACACAACACCAGTTTTCCTTAAATGCTAACGAATAAATATTTCCAACCCCTTATTTATCGTATAAAGTAATAAATATCGTACATTCTGCTATTACAGTTTTTGTCAGCGGAATAAGGTCACAAATATAGGAAGGAGTGTAATCATACGGTCAATAAAAGAAGTTCCATACATCTTCCTTGTTTTCCTACTTAGACTCTTTTAATTCACTTAACTTTTTCCTCAGTTGGCAGATATGTAAACGGTGGTGTTGGTGTTAGCTTTGGTGTTGTTGATGGTACTGGCAGTGGTTAGCGTATAAAGACATGGCAGATAAAATAGACGACGTTAGTGGCGATAGACAATCTCTGTTAGAGGGAACAGATCTATATGCTTTTCACATGCGAAGTGTTATTTTCTATATTACTACTGATACAGCGAAACTGTTTGCCCATAATAGATTATTTTTTATCGTACTGGTGCCAATTTTCATAATTAACCTAATGTACATTTAATATTTCTTTAGAAGGGGTCTTGCGTTCTGAGGTCACATCCGGCCTTGGTCAAATGTGCCTGTAACTCTTTCTTTATATATGCGAATTTTACTGTATGTAGGTCATACATACATAGACAAATTGTTTTAGCGTCTAACAAACAAACAAACAAACAATACACTCATTTTAATTTTTTTTAATTTTGGTAAGAACAAAGTATTATATACTGTACTTTAAAAACGTCTTGTGTATTGTTCTCTTCCACTTACATATTCTACATAATGTACAATTAAAAGTGCAGAATCCTTTCTGTCACTTATGATGAAAGAGCTATAGTTTCCACGTTGTTATTTTCCTAACATAATAAAATGCCCCAATAATTATTGGGATAAATGAAGCATTTCTAATCGGGATATAGATGCAGCTGCATATAAATACTCTATTTATCGATGATTTTGGTAAAGATACTAGGCAGTTCATTTCTACAATTCAAGATTTTTTTCCCATCCTAAATGACAATAACAGTCGAGGTGTATTTTCACATAGTACAAATTTTCTGGTAAACATTACATCTATTTCCTTGTATTGAAATGTATCATATCTTCTTTGTTTTATCTTTTACTTATTTCAGTCATTGAACTGCTGCCATACTGGGCTATGTCTTTGTGAGGTATAGTCAAGCAAACCGTCCCCATGACTTATTTTTTAAGCATTTTATTTAATCTATAGGGCATTTTTGCCGAACTACCGGCTGTCAAGAGCTGAAAGAGGAATGAACGTAACACAAACGTATACATATATGTATGCTCATACACATATAAATATGATGGGATGTTTTAGCCTCAGTTTATTAAATCCGCTCAGAAGCATTTGGACAGCCAGTGGGTATTGCAGAAAACACTTACATATGCTACGCAGTACGTGGTTGAAAAGCAAGTTTTTCAAACAAAGAGGCACACCCGTGCTTATGCATGAATTCAATGAGAGAGGCAGTTCCCGGCCTGTCTGTTGTGTCGATAATGCTCTATAATATTTTGTCAACAGAATCATGACGTAATGTCCGATATTAACGTCAGATTCTGTTTACAGACTTCTTCAAGATTGTTTTGGCTGATTTAAATATATTCAAAGAGGCAATTAGTATTACCAGAATTATAACTATTGCTTGTGGCCCAGTAGCTTTCGGGACATAGAACGATACCGGGAACTTAATCCAGGAAGTGGATGGGAGATTCGTGCCAATATTTTTTTAAGGACTTATGAACAATCGAAACACATTCACTGGCATGTTTCCTGAATTTAATTTTTAAAAAAATTGACGAAGTGAGAAAGATACATCGATCTATTTAGGTGACAGAGGGAGTAGAGCTGTTGATACCTGTATCGGTTATGTTGTTATCAATGCCAGACATGGACTGATAGCCTGCGTGGCATTTAAACTCTTTCTTTGATTGAAACTGAATTGGTTAGCAAAAATGATTTCGAAATTGACTATAGTTGGTTGCGTTCGGTCAGTATAGTCATTTCAGTAGACGTTCAGAATCACATTGCCGAAATTAGACTACGCTTGCAAGTCAAGTCTATTTCTGACAGGGCTTAAATGTATGCTTGCATGAAGGCATGTATGTGTGTATGTATGCATGTATGTATGTATGTATGTATGTATGTATGTATCTATGTATGCATGTATGTATGTATGCATGCATGTATGCATCAATGTATGTTTTATGTGTGTATGTATGTGAGAACGTACGCATGTATGTATGTAGGCATGTATCAATATATATAAGTTTATATTATATCCTGAGTATGACATTAAACTGCATTCGGTGTTGAAGCTGTTCCTTGGAAGATCTGAAGCTGTCGTTATTGTTGCCATATCTTAATTGCTATACCTCCTTAGATCATTATGACAAGAGATGGTAGTATATCTCAGGGTTCCTTCTATGAGCTAAATAAATTTTCCAATGCTGAGGAAGCTCCCGTTAATTTTGACAAAGCGATATGAGAGGTAGCTCTTCTCCTAGAGAAAACTCTGACTTAAAACTTGCAGACAAATAAGTAGAAGCCATCTTGCAATTCTTGTCACTGGAGCATGCCATGACGACCGTTAGATTGGCAACAGTGACGTACAAGCGTTTAACACTTAAATCTATTGACATACAGATGCTTCGTTAACATTCTATTTGACAGGTGTCTTTCTTTTGACAAGACAGGCAATTATCAAACACCTTTGCAAGCATGTGTGTATGTTGTAGTTATGCATGTATATATGTATATGGGTCTGTCTATGTTTTTATCTATATTTATCAATCAAGTTATCTCTATTTATCATGTATATGTATACATACATACATACCTATATGTCTCCTTGTCTCCGTATTCTTTCTGTTGAAGAGCGTAGCTCGAAACGTCAAAGACTTTCCGTATTCCCGAGCGTCATACTAATATATACTTTTGTTATTTACACCACCTGTCCTCGTCTGTTGTTATTATTTGTATATTCTCCCATATATATATATATATATATATATATATATATATATATATATATATATATATATATATATATATATATATATATATATATATACATATATTTATATTTATATACTGAGGGTGATAAATTGGATATTAATTTCAACTTAAAACCACTGGTCTAGCATATAAAAATCTGATAATTCAGACAAATTGTATTACATGCGTATAACAAGCGATGACCACTAGGTGGACATCCAATATGCTAGAAAAAGAGGTCATCAACGACCCAACCACAAAGGAAAATGATGTTCTCTAGAAAAAAAATTCAGCAAACACCAGAGCATAAGCGGGCAGGACAAAATGAAAAACATACAAAATATTCAATTTTCATTTTCTTTGATTTCCTTCAGTTTTTCTTTTATCTCTGTGGGGTATTCGTTGACAGCCTTTTTTCATTTACTTTCTTCATTGCCTTAAAATTTATTTAAGGTACATCCTTGTATCTTTTCATCGTCTGGATTGTGGGCCGACTAAACTCGTGGGCCTATATACGAGTGTGCGTGTGTTTGCAAATAGACTGTTCCCGATTGAGCAATCTTCGGAAAAACTCCTTCTCAGAAACAGAATATTTATTAAGATTAAACTCTACAACAAATGTCTCAAATTGCGATGTTTGTTTTATATTATTAAGATAATATTTATAAATTCTTAAAATGTCGTAAATGTGAATTAATCCCAAGAATAAAGTAATAATAATAATAATAATAATAATAATAATAATAATAATAATAATAATATATCATCATCATTATCATTATCTAACTTCCATTGTCCATGCTGGCATGAGTTGGACAATTTGACCAGGGCTGGCAAGCTAGAAGGCAGCACCAGACACCACTCTGATTTGGCATGGCTTTCTACAGCTGGATGCCCTTCTTAACGCCAACAGCTCCAAGAACATAATGGGTGCTTTTATGTGTCACTGGCATGGTTGCCATTTGCGTAACACTAGTATCTGCCACGTCTGCGAGTTTGCTTGGCTTGATGAATCTTCTGAAACACGACATTATGCCAAAGGTCTCGGTCATTGCTTCCGTGAGGCCCAACGCTCGAAAGGAACTCGGCCACTTTGCATCCGTGAGGCTCAACATTCGAAAATTGCTCTTTACGTGCCACCGACACTGGCGCCAGTTACGTGATACCAACATCAACCATGACTACGATTTCAGTTAGTTTAACAGGTTTTCTCAAGTACAGAATATTCCACAAAGGTGTTTATCACAATTCATTGCCGCTGTGAGGCTCAAATTTCGAAGATCAAGCTTTACCACTTCATCCCATGTCTTCCTGTGTCTACCTCTACCACAGGGTCCTTCCGCAGCTGGAGTGCGGCACTTCTTTACACAGCTGTTCTCGTCCATACGCATCACATGACCATACCAGTGCAGTCGTCTCTGTTGTACACCAAATCTGATACCTCTTATGCCTAACTTTTCCCTCAAGATGCTTACACTCTGCTGAACATGCACACTGATATTGCACACCCAACGAAGCATACTAGCTTCACTTCTTTCAAACCTACGCATGTTCTTCTCGGCTGTCATAGTCCATGTTTCACTGTTGTGTAGCATAGCTGTTCGCACACACACACCTCATACAATCTAGCCTTTCACTCAAGCGAGAGGCCCTTTGTTGCCAGCAGAGTTAGGGGCTCTCTCAACTTTGCCCAGCCTAATCCTATACTCAGGGCTACGCTCTCGGAGCATCCACCTCCACTACTAACTCGGTCAGTTGATGAAGTCTGTTTTCTGCCCATTTTCAGCATTTATTGCATCTGATCATCTTCCACATGCAAAAGATATTCTACCTGTTAACCTTCCTCTGATATTGCTGAACGTTTTATGTGTCCATGTCTTACACCTAGTACACCTTATGGAGTCTCTACCTATGCCTTTTCTACAGATCCAGCAGGGACATCTACCTGAAGGGATTTGTGATTTGTCTGCCTTCCTGCATACTAAGACTGGTTTTTGCTAGGTTAACTCCAGACCTAGCTTCCAGACCTAGCTTCTATACCTGAAACTTCTCTAGTTATGGTAGTGATTCAATTATAAGAGCAAAGTCATCAGCATAGAGGAGCTACCAGGACAACCCGTCTGAAATTCCTCTGTTATTGCCTGGAGGACTATGATGAACAAAATGTGGTTGAACATCGAACTTTGTATTTATTCTGTCATACACTTGGAGTCCGAAACATTTCAGTTCTATGATACTCATGTCCCTGAACATAGGCAAACCTATTTTCTGCTTCTCCCTTGGCTAGATATACCTGTCTCTTAGCTTCGCTTTTGATACGTTTCCCTGCTATCTCGACTCTTCCAGTCCTTCCAGACCCGTTCCTTTGCTGTAATAGCCCTGTCTACCGCATCTTTCCACCAACACCACATAACCCTAGCTCTGGTTGGGACTTCGGACCACACGCAGATTTGGTCTGTGGCACTCTGCAAGCTGTCCCATACGAATTCCCAGTTGTCCTCTATGTCATAAGTTTGTATCTCCTCCTTCCTCTCATCAAATTTCTCAATTAGGCTGTCCCTATATCTCTGAGGACATGAATCTTTGAAATTCACATTAAGCTTTCAAATACCTCTTTTTCCAGATTGGTCTGCTTCTTGGCATACATTTGGCTGAGTCTAAAATCACTAGCGACTAGTCTATGCTGGAGGATGTATTCTTCATCAGGGAGGGACTTTGTGTTTAAGAACAACCATGCATTCGGCTGCCTGGTGAGAATGTAATCGAACTTGCTACCGTAGCAACCTGATTGATTGGTTATTAGGAGTTTGGTCGGCTTGCTGAAGTGGGTGTTGCAGATCAATAGGTTATTTGCATCGCAGAACTCCAGTAGCCTTGTTCCCTCTTCGTTTGATGAACCAATGCCATGGTTACCGTGTACACCATGGAAAATACCGGGCTGCCGTCTGACGTGCCCGTTGGAAGAATTCCTTGTCATTCGTCTTAGAGGTAACCTGCAGGAGAATATTATATAGTGCATATGCAGAGAAAGCTCACTTGAAAAAAGGTAACGGTTTTTATAAGTGTCGTGATCAATGAAAATGTTATCTGAGACGATAACAACTGAGGATATTATATATTACGAAAACACCCAAAACAGCAGAATTTCAAGAGTAGAAAATAATATTATTTGCATTTCCATTCTGAGGTTGATAAAAAAATGTATTGTTTATTTGTCTATATTCACTGAATGAGATAAATGCATATAAAAATGTTATACAATTCTCATTCAAATTATTGATGAGTTGATCTTTTTTTAAAATTTTAGCGAATGAATGTAAATATCGAATAGAATTCAATAACGATAGCAAATTAAGGTTCAGATATATTCATATAAATATATGCACATAAATAAACGTAGTTTTTGCTTTTTTTTTTCCTAATTGGGAAAAAGTAGAGGGGCAAAAGATGATTTGCCCCGTTCCTGAAAAAATGGGCGTGGGGCGACTTGTCACCTGGTACAGCCCTGAAACAAGGCTCTTGTTTATTCTATTATAAAGGAAAAACAACACCATGGAGGAATCAACGTAAGCTTAAATAATAAACGCCGATAGGTGATCTGTGATATAGCGAGTAATTACTGTATAAACGTTTGTGACCATGTATGTATATAATATCTATCTATGTATCATTCAATCTATCTATCTATCTATCTATCTATCTATCTATTTGTCAGTGATTACTTACCTACCTATCTACATAATATATACATACATACATACATACATGCATACACACATACGTACATACTTACATACATACCTTACTTTAAAATATACATACACATGGGAATATATGCGGCAGCTACCACCTGAAATATATGATGCTAAAGAGAAAATAATATAATTTATTTGTGGATTGCTATGAAGTGTGAAAACTGTGGTCGTATTTCTATACAGAGCTGTAAGTCACGTTAACACATAGTTGGTCTGTTTTCATTTCGTTAAACTCTGAGTGATGGTAATATACCGACGCGTGGATTGGTTTAAAAACTAGAATCTGCAAATCCTCCATATATCTCTGCAAAAGATTACTTCATCAATATAATATGAGATTTCTTGCTTGGATGGGTGTTTGATTTACCCAGCTTTGTCATGCCTTTTCTGATACTCTATGCTACTGACACTGCGATGGATTGGTCAAGCTTAAGGGGAGTAACCAACTTGCATCTTTGTGGAAACTCATTATGTTTGCCTGCCAGAAACATTTGCTTTTATTTATGAGTAAATTGAAGTGTTCCCATCTTTGTTAGAAGAAAATACGTGATGGCAGTGGAAAAGTGCCATTGTGTAACACCATTTTTATAAGTATTGAAATAGATGTTATGTCTCTTTATTTCATACAAACATCAATTTCATGATAGATATTTGCTGCTCGTTCAGTTCATCTTTGTTATATTCTGCTTTGTTTGAGTCACTCTTATACAATACGATACTATATCTGTAGTAAAACTTTTACTATGCATGTCTCCCAGTATTTTTGTTAGTTCTATTATCTCCGTTTCACTAAATCTTTTATACAATTTTCTAAAGTTTTCTACAAATATTGGAGAATATATAATGAAGTATTCAAGTCTCTCTAAAACAGTGTTCTTCGTTGTCTTTTTGCTATTGGTTGTTCTTAATCTCGCTCTTCATATTTTTCTGAGAATCCACATTTCCCTTGATGTGAAATAATTTTGTTTTTCCTGCATTTTAATATTTCAGTTTACTTCACTCAGTAGTGTTAGATCTTTCCTTGTTCTATCTATCATTCGTTTCGTCCTTTTATTTCCATATTGATCTTTCGCGTTTGTGTGATTGTTTCTTTGATCTCTCAAGAGTTCGTCCGTATTGAATTGATATTACGACAACAACTGTGTAAATGAATTGGTTTACAGTTTGAATTCTGTCGTTTTCTCTTTCTAAAATCTCCCCTGGTGTCATGTTGTAATGTTGTAATTGGCAATACTGTTTAGAAACAACCTGTTTAATCTTATTTTGGAGAAGAGTCTATTGTGTTTTAACTTGCTATCGAATTTGTTAAAATTACTAACTTGATCATCTCACCACACTTTTATATCATTTGTACAAGCATTATATTCGTTTGGTATAGTAGCAGGATTTAGGATCTCCAGATGCTTAATCTTTGGTCAATCAATGAGGTGTCCATGCTGTATACATTGTCTTTAATAGCAGTTACGTGTAAAGGTATTGGTGTGTCAACGTTTCTGAAATTTCAATATTTGAGTGTTTATGTATACCATTTCCTATATAGTCTCTATATATTAGATGTGCACGAATTGGATTACCGGTATGCATTATCTATCTGTATATATTTGATATTAATTCAAACAAAATTCATTTGAGGGTAGGGCTCCTCGATGGAATGGTAGGCAAAATTCAGGATGCAAATTTCAAAGAAATTTCTGCGATACATACCTGCGTCATAGTCATAATGTGGGTTTAATAATCTAGATATCTAGTTCTATTCGATAATCGGTCACAGTCTACCTGATCCTCAAGAAATGTGATAGATTATATTTTCACATTCATGTCACATTTTGGGTGTTATATATGATTGTTTTGTGATGTAGCGTTCCCATTTTTATGACGATAATGTGTGATGTGAGGGAGAACATGATACTATTTCTAGCGAGTAGATCACACAAGTTGAAGTCAAGTAGTGTTGCTTAAAGTGCGTCTGTATAAATAAATGTAAGTTAAATTGATACCAGTTCGACAATTACTTCTTATTTGTCTTTCATGTTCACACGGCATGCATCATTTACAAAATTCGTTGTCATACACTACAAAATTACCCATTCCACTCAGCAATGACGGGCAAGTATCAACAAAGAAAACTTGGTCGACCAGCACTGTGAATTTGCACACACAGACGTGATTTGCTGATTACTTAACTGAGTTTATTAATCTCATCTAGTTTGGAAGAATATACATCCATAAACAACGTAACTTCTTTGATACAGAGTATTATCAAATGACCGAAACCAAGTTGCGTTTAGTGCTGGAGAATCCAACTGATACTTCTTCAATCTTCTTACAATTATAAAATGGCTACTGATATATGAATAAAATCTAGACGCGTTGAAACTGCAAACTGATTTCCCAAAATATGTAACATTTGCCATGAAAAGAATGTCACCACTAGAAATGAAACCAAGCCGCTGCAAAACACACTTCTTTGTTGGAGAGTATACGCATGTGGGAGAGCGAGTGCACGCGCGCGCGTGTTTGAATGCATCTATATGCGTTTACTTGTTTCAATAATTCAAATGTGGCCACGTTGAAACACCGTGGCCAAAGCAACGTGGCTTAGTAGTGGTATGCTGGACTCATGATCATAAGATTGTGGCTTATATTTGTGTGTCTCTGAATCTCCTCCCACCATCACTTGACAACTGATGTTGGTGTGTTTACGCACCCATTCATCAAAATAGACTGATAGACTAAGCACTAGTCTTACAAAGAATAAGTTCTGGGGTCGATTTGTCCAACTAAAGGCGGTGCTCCAGCATGGCCGCAGTCAAATGTCTGAAACAAGTGAGAGAACAAATAAATGGATGAATAAATAAATATATATATATATATATATATATATATATATATATATATATATATACACATAAAGATATGGACGATATTTCGGCATACACTCTCTGTCTAATAAATTCAGTCCACAAGCAAGCTGTAGGTTGCCCTGGGTAGAGCCTAGAAACACTTGCCAAATATGCCATGCAGTGATATTGAACCGGAAACCAGGTGGTTGGAAAGCGAACTTCTGTAACTCACAGTTATGCTTGCGCATGTATGCATGTATGTATGTAGGCAGCTAGGTAGGTATATATGTAAGTATGTGTCTGTATATATGTGTATTTATATATATATATATATATATATATATATATATATATATAATTCTATTTGATTTCCTTATCTGTATTGAGGTGTTGCATTTCTATATTTAATTCTGTAATGCGCTCTCGTGTAGGCACACAAGAGGTAAAAGGATACAAACAAAACAACGACGTATATATTTTATTATTCGTTATTATTATTCAATTTACCGCTTTAAATATTCACACCATATTATTTATTTCCAATTTAATATTTGCATCGATTATATTTTTATCGATTAATATTTTTTTTCCTACACCAGAGATATATTTTTTCTTCGTGTTACTTACAATTTATTTTTTAAAATCTATTTAACCTAATGTATTTTTCCGCAAGCAAAATACTATGTTCTCACCATATATTTATTTACCACCAATGCTAATATAATATAATTCTTTGTTTTTCTTGTTTTATTGTAAATTGCGAAGCAATAAAAATATTGCAAATCATATAGAATATAAAAAAAGAATATAGTAGAAAGAGTAGCTGTGATTTGACGTTGATCTGAAAATCACGGAATAATGAAGTCATTATTGATCTGTGCGGTACTCTTTGGAATTCTATTGCTAGCAGTAGATTCTTTCAATGGCTTGTCAAATTCATCTTCATTATCACCCAATTAAACCTTGATTGATTGACTGATTGATCGATTAAAAATTGCTTCACTCCTCTCTTTTTGCCACTGTATGTAATGATATATTTCCTTTCTGTCTTCTCTTCCCTCCCAGTAATTCTCAACCTATATGTATGCTGAATATATATATATGTGTGTATGTATATATATGAATAAACACAGAAGTATATTTATGTTTGTATGTACGTAAAATTATTACACTTCAAAGTGCTGTATGCTCAGAATCAAACATTAATAATTAAAAGCAAAAGGGGGCCATGAAAATAATTAGAATAATTCCTATCGTTGGCACAAGACCAATAGTTTTTAGGGTGTGACGGATATTAGATTACATTGACATCAGTACGTCACTGGTACTTTATTGCAACGGCCCCGAGAAGATAAAAGGCACAGTAGACCTTCTCTGAATCTGAATTCAGAGCATATGTGTTAGATGTGATGTTCCTGAGTGGTTTATTGGTTTGTGGTCGGTTCTGCCACTACACAAGCTTGAATAGTTATAAATTTTGGTACAAGGCCAGTAAACACGGAATAGATATAAGTTGATTACGTGGACTCTACCGCGCAGCTGATACTTATTTTAACAACCTTCATATGATAAGAGGAAATATCAAGCTCGGGGTGATTTGAACAACAAGACATAAAAAATATGTCACTAATAATTACTATTATTGAATCCTCCACCTCGCGACCTTAAGCAGACCACTATTTTGATATCAAAAGTTCATATTTCCCATCTGTTATATTATCTTTCTAGGTTTACCCATATTCCATATTGTAGCTCTCATGTGTTCACGGATGAATGAGCGCAATTAATTTTGTATGTATGTATGTATGTATGTATGTATGCATGTATGTATGCGTGCATGAATGTATGTATGTATGTATGAATGTATGTATGTATGTATCTATCTATCTATCTATCTATCTATCTATCTATCTATCTATCTATCTATCTATATATATATATATATATATTTATATGCACGTATATGTACGTATGTGTGTACACATGCACGCACCTATACGTATGTGTATATATATATATATATATAAAAAATGTATACATATATACATATTTATCAATATATATATATATATATATATATATATATATATATATATATATATATATATATATATATATAAATGTGTTCCTATTATATAGTTTATCATGAGCTGCATTTATATCAAAATAACACTGAACACTGACCATCTGCCCTTGTTTGAATTTATCAAAGTACATTTCTCTCTAAATTAAGAAACCCATTAATCAATTCTATTTGTAATTATACGAATTTTCTAATTGGTCAATCTCTCTTTCTCTCTCATTCTTTCCATTCTCCTTCTCTTTCTCGTGTTAGCACACACATGAACACTCATACACACACACACACATACAACTATATATGAATACACATACACGCACACGCACACACATATGCACACACACACGCACATATCCATGCTCACACACTCACTCACACACACACACACACACACACACACACACACACACACATACACAAAGAGTCCCTTCCTACATATTGCACATGCATATGTACGTATACTTTTTTAGATTTTATTGACGTCAATAAATTAATTTGATTGAATAATTACCCGGATTAAAATCGTCCAATTTATTCCGCAATGTTTATAAAATTTTATTAAATATTCTTTAAAAAAAAACCTTGATTAATATGAATTGCCTTCCTCTCAAAAGATTTCGTAGGTAAAAATTGCCTAACAAAATATACAGCAAACGCTTATGCCATATTATTAGTATATCTTTACTTCTGATTGTTATTTTGAAATTATAAGTAGAAACAAATTGCACATTCGGGCTGCCCGTATTTTATAATTGTGATTTTAAAAACCTTCCGAGAAAATCCGAAAGTTTAGGACTCATAGCTGGGATGTGGCTAGGTTAATGAAATTTGTTTTTTATAAATCACTATTGTTTTTAAATTATATTTCATTTTCTGTATAAAAGTAAAGGAAGTGAAGATTGTGATGATCGCCGCCGATTATAAATTTAGTTTTGATTTTTAACCTTCAAGGACTCTTTCTATCGTTTTTAAGAGCGTAGCGCAAAAAGAAAATCCCCAGGATTGGTACAGATTGGTGTATATTGAGGGATGGATTTTTTTTACCTCAACGTGTCTCCTATTATTATTTAATGTGTAACGAAAAAATACAAAAAAAAAATACCCCCCCCCCAAAAAAAAAAACAATGGACCGAATTGGTTCTGAAGAAGGGAGGGTATTCACAAATTTTCAGGAAGTGTTTCATAAAAGGTTTTTTACCCATAATTTACAAAAGTGTAACGAAAAATAATTGAAAAATCCCCGTCAAAGTGGTGGAAATCAAACTTATGTCAGTGTGGTATTCTGAAAATTGCCCAAGGCATTCTATTGTTAAAATTACCCTGCATCAACAGGACACTCACTTAATATATATATATATATATATATATATATATATATATATATATATATATATATATATATATATATATATATATATTTATATATATATGTATATATATATAGGTAAAATTTAATTGAGAGTTTTGACGGTAATATCCATTATTATTGAAGTTTATTTCCTATGTCAACATTTCTGTTCTGTATAAGGTTATATTTAACTGTCAATTCAAGTTAAATAATTAAATTACCTTACACATCCTCAGGGTAAAAAGTAAGAAGTAAACACCAAAAATATAATCTCTAAGTCTTATTCATATTCAAATTCCTCCTGAAATAAATTCCTCCTTAAATAAAGGTCCGTCTAAGGGAGAAAACCCTCATAATATTATTAATTATAAACACTCAAGTATTACAAATTATTGATTCCTGGTAATAAATTCTAGACCAATGGAAATCTATATTATAATATCTCTAGAAAATTTAGCAAATATACAAATACAGTTTTAATATTATTGTTATTGGTAAATTATACATTAATATACCTTGCCTTTAAACCTAATATTATACTATAATACTCGATCATCTTTGGGAACTCCAAAGATACAATATGATGCGAAGGACGGACAGTGCAGATTGTGTAAGTTATGGTGATAAGAGAGTGGTAGACGAAACTACTCGACCTGATCAAACAGCCCCAGAGTAGCCGAGGTAGCTGACATAACGGTAGAAAGTATAAAGTGAATATATTTTACGCTGAGTCCAGCTAGGCCTGGGGTGCCACTAACTAAACATCTCTCGAATCATATCCTATCAAATAAACCATAATTCACATAATCCTAAAGGCATTATTAATGCAAAGCAAGATGGACTAATTTAATTTGGAATGAGTACTATCACAGGTTTGTTTCAGACAGTCAATATATGAAATATATTTTTGATAGAGTTTGTCATTGTTGAGACATGTTGATCATTGCCATCTTCCAGCCGTACGTTTTATGATTAGTGTTCTTTTGCTTTGTCTTTAGCTGTTTCTATTGTGCTTAGTTGGAATATTGATCCCGTGCCTAAGATTTCTCTTTTCGGCCTTAGGTCGACATTCTACTATATATTTACCAAAGTGGAGTGAGAATTTAAAGTGGCAGATAATGTACTCGGGCTAACAGAACAATGCTTTCCTAATGAGATTTCAAATGCATAATACCGTCGGAAAAAAGGAAAGAAGACCAAAACCTACATGCCGCAGAACTTTCATAACAAACATGAAAGAGACCAATATTACATGGCTGGATGCAGAGGAAACATGTAGTCATGTGAGACCAATGATGCTACCTTGCAGTGCAATTCTTTCGAGGGCAAACAGATAACTGATAATACACATACATACTCTAGGTATTAATTCTGTAGAATATGTTATCGTAATAGTAATACTTAGGGGATTTTGATTGTATAGTTATGGATTTTGTACAAGAATATGCTTTGTAATTTGAAGACAAATATTGCGAAGAACATACACTGGACTTATTCTCGTTATTTCCACTATGTGTAAGGCTGCATGTTTTTTTTAAATGATTTCATTCATATTCCATCATTGTTACTCATATTATCATTACTCCCTTAACTTTCACGGCCTACTTATTTCAATTTCAAGATTCATGCAATTTGATAGTGTCTGAAACATTGTGTTCTATATGTGTGTAAAAGAACAAGTGTTTGTGCGTGCATGAGATTATGTATGTGCACTCATTATCCATACAGTGAAGATTCTGTGAAATTTGTGATTGGTTAACAGTGTATGTTTATTTAACTTTGCTATTGTTAGTGCCTTTGCCTTAGTGAATGGACTATGTGTTTCGGTGTGTGCGTCAGTATGTGTGTGTATATTAGTGTTCACGTCCAGCAACTTTATTTTTATTTCATTTCACATTAATTTTTTATATTGGGCTGCAGGCAGATAATATAATTGTTCAGCTTTCATATTAATATGTCAAGGTAATAAAGAACCTATCTACGCACACTCTGTACATCACTCAAATACATGCAAAGGATATGAACACCCCACAACAAACAGTTACTATTGTATGCTTAATAACATCTAGGCCTGCACATTTTCTCATGTGTCCGCTGAAGTATTGTTCATCGAACAAATTAATGCCAATATGTACATCTTTGGCGGTATGTAAAGCTTATACATGTAGATTCGTATATGATCGTATATAATGTATAGTATTTTTAACTGCGTCGTGTGTGAACGTCGATCTCACTTTATATACCTGTGATTGAGTATGATGTTATGATGATACATAAAAATAGAATAAAACGTAGAATAAAAAGTATGAGTAAAATGCATCAACCTTACCACCATAACGACCTGCTGTCCTATCCGCAAACGAAGCTACAAACTATATCAAGCGATATAGAAAATGCTATATGTGTAGACAAATATGCACCATGCATGTGGATCTTGGCATTAAATCGTTCGATGAGCACAATGTCAATCAGTTATAGCGGTGCAAATTTAGAGTACACCCCTCCCCACCAAAAACATGATAATTATACACTAAGAGGGTTGTAAGCAAATATTGGTGTGTATGTGTATATGTATATTTATGTATGCATCTGTGAGGATTGTATGAGCCGAGCACATTGTGCATATTCATATAATTTGCACATACATGACTTTCTGAATGTGTGTGTCTTTTTGTACATACGTTCTTGTGTGTGTGTGTGTGTGTGTGTGTGTGTGTGTGTGTGTGTGTGTGTGTGTGTGTGTGTGTGTGTGTGCATGTGTGTGTGCGTGTGCGTGCGTGAGTGTTTAATGCAAACGTTCTGACCACTAAACCGAACCGCATACCATATCATCAAAGCTTTATTTTTATTGACCGGAACAACTTCAGCGTCATAACTACATGCATATATAGTTTGGCTGCATTACACAGACAATAAAATACAAGAAAAAAAAGGAAAGAAACAATGGTGCGGTGTCACTACGATAATCAAACCATTGTAATTTCAACGATGTATTTCGACACTAATGTAAAATAATTCTGGCGTTTACTTCAAATGGATCTTACCTGTACGATAAAGGTCATATTAATGGCATATATTGATGCAGTATCTGTCAATCTCCAGACAGTCTCAGACTGAATAAGCTTAGAAAAAATCTTGAATTATCTAAATAACAATCAGAACTCTTCACAGAATATTGTCAATTTGCTAAGTATCTGCTAAAATTAAAAAAAAAAAATCAGACCCCATCAAATTACGTAGTGTGAACTGCCACACACGGTTGTTGTAATTGAATATTGAAAAAAAAAAAATCAGTCTTCATATTTCCATAGTATTTTTTAACGTTTCACTGAAGATTTTCTTAAAGTCTTAATGCATACATACGTATGTGTCTGTGAGTTCTTTGCGCCTAAGATTACGTTGAGGACAAAATATATATTTTGCCTATAATCGAAATGTATTTGAAAGTTGGTTTTATTTGTATTCTGCTGCTATCTTATGACATTTTAGTTAAACTAAAGAAAATATATACATACAAACACACACACACACACACACACACATACACACACACACACACACACACACACACACACACACACACACACACATATATATATATATATATATATATATAGTAATAATAACAATAATCCTTGGATTGATTTTGTTTCCACAAATGTACAGTGTCGTCCGTAGTATCCGTGGGAATGGGGTAGGTCATTTTCATGGATTCATATCTTCAGGCGATATAAGATTAATGGATTTTTTTTTATCACAGTGATGTTTATCCAATTTGACCAGTGTGAAGGCTGGTTGAGTTTTGTGGGTATTTATAAGTTATGTGGATTTATTTTACATGCATCATCACCAAAATACCTCCGTCCCATATAACCACCATCCCTTTTTTTCTTTCTTTCTTTCCATCGCGATCGCCTTCCACTTCTCCCAACAAATACAAACAAATACCCGCATAAAGATTCAATTACAACGTTTTCAAAAGGAACTGATACATACAAGCGTCCTGTTTTGGTATTCAGTTAAAGATGATATTACTTTTTAAATCCTATAGAATTCTGGTCTTATAACCAACTCTACTGATATTACAGTTGAAGCGTGATTTTAAAACGTTTATTCAGATTTCAATTAATAATAACAGCTTTGTTTACATTTTGCTGTATGGCCAACGTGATCTATTCATAGGTATTTTACGTATTTGACGTTTATATCCTCAATGATTATTATTATTATTATTATATTATTATTATTATTATTATTATTATTATTATTATTATTATTATTATTATTATTATTATTATTATTATCAGTCCTCGAAGTAGTAGTATTAATGGTGGTAGTAGTAGTTGTGGTAGTTCTAGTAGTAGCAGCAGTAGTTGCAATAGTAGTAATTGAAGTAGTAGTAGTAGTAGTAGTAGTAGTAGTAGTAGTAACAGAAGCAGTTGCAGCTGTAGTAGTAGTAGTAGTAGTAGTAGTAGTAGTAGTAGTAGTAGTAGTAGTAGTAGTAGTAACAGAAGCAGCAGAAGCAGTTGCAGCTGTAGTAGTAGTAGTAGTAGTAGTAGTAGTAGTAGTAGTAGTAGTAGTAGTAGTAGTAGTAGTAGTAGTAGATTTAAAAATGAATAAAATCCTGGAATGATTCCAACAAATTGCTATTCTGGATCATAAAACTCATGCGCGTATATATGGTATATATGAAATACTTTTGATAACAATGATATTAACAATGTTAACAACAAGAACTACGTTAATGTAATTCTTAGGAGTACTAGTAAATCTCTCCTTGGCGTATTAAAATATATTTGATATTGTTCTCTTGATATATTTTAGAAAAGGAGTTATAGTAATTTTTTTCTCTTCCTTTTGGAAATGCAACTTTTCTAAACTATTCTCTGTATATATTATAGATTCGAAAATTATAAATAGCCTTTTTATAAAAACGAAATTTAACAAAACCCAAAAAATTATGACATAATGTCAAATTTCTCTCTACACCTATCCCTATTCATGTCCTATTTTTGTGTTTTGTATTTAAATTTCGTTACCCGTCTTTCAAGGCATCGCGTTCTCAAATGTATTTTCAGTCATTGTTCTTTAACAGAGTTGAATTTAGTTTTGTTGTTGTTGCTGATATTTTGTTTTATTCTATAATCATAGAGAATTCTTGTATTTTCTGTTCTTGAAATATGACGTTTATCTGTTATTTTTCTCCTCATTTTACAGTTGCTAGTCATTGGTAGAATGCATTTCTGATAAAATCATTCATGTTAAGGCCTTAACATCATTTTGGCAAAAACTCTATCTACACCTGCATTATAAAATAAGTTAACTCATTCCGTTAGAATCAAATGTACCTTAATACTTCTACTATAAAACGCATTACAATAGGCAAAGTAGGGGTCTCCTTCATCGGTTGTTCTTATATTTCACCGAATTATTTTTCATTCTGGGTTTCTCACTTCCTGGAAGATGGTGCGGTGTTCCTCTTCTTAAGTCCTAGATCATTCTTTTGTTGAAATCCCATATTTTTATACGATCCAGTTGTGATGTCTATACTAACTCTAAGTCTGAGAATACATTATTTCTTTTTAATCGCTTTTCCTAACAAGGATGTAGATATACTTGATATGATTAACAGGTAAACCGAATAAATATATTGCTGTGTTCTATTATTAACAATTTTTAAGGCAGGGTGATGGCAGAATCATTAGTAGGCCGAGAAAAATGCTTATCAGCATTTCATCTGTTCTTTATGTTTTAAGTTCAAATTTCTCTAAAGTAGACATTTCCTTTCATCCTTTGGAGGTCCATGATATAAATATCAGTTATGCACTGCGGTCAATGTAATCAACTAACCAACTCTCACAAAATTTCGGGCCTTTTGCCTATAGTAGGAATGATCATTTGGAACTTTTGTGATGATGAAATTTACGACACACTCCATATTTCCGAGGAAATTTCAGAGTAACGTACGAATACACATACACAACTACTCACCTCTGTATATACCATACAGATATACAGATATAGGAGGTAGTAATATTTTTACGTGTGGAAGCATTCTAATATATACACATACAAGAACACCTGTATATATATCTATACATACATAATACACACACACACATATATATGAAAGAAGGTTTGAAAATGCAGTTTTAAAGATGATTATTCACTTAACCGGTTTCACGTTTTTAGAAAAAAATATTGTCAAAAGTAAAATCTAAAGCTTTGTGTAAGCTTTGTAGTGTTAAGTACTGCCTGTCACAAAAGTATTAAAATACATATGTACATTCTCTTATAATAATAAGAAAATGTTAAAATCAGTTTAAGTGTTGAATTACATATATAAAAATACATATATATATTATTTGATAATAATAAGAAAATGTTAAAAACAGTTTAAGTATTAAAATATATATATTCTTTGATAATAATAATAAGAATATGTTTAAAATATAAAGCTTTGTATAAGCTTTGTTGTGTTATGTACTGGTTGTCACAAACGTATTAAAATACATGGCGCTATCATGCTATTAGCTGTCAGAAGTGAAAGTGCTCACTGCTAGTGAAGTATCTGTCTGTCTTCCTGCATGCCTGTTGCTGGCCTGTCGATTCTTTGGCTACTGACAGCTAATACCATGACTGGCCGGAGCGAGCTATATGTCTGTCTCTCTCTCTCTCTATCTATCTATCTATCTATCTATTACTCGAAAGTTCGCGCGTCCGCGCTAGCTAGTCGTGAGTGGTCGATCCTATTATTTTTAAACTTCAAACTTCATTTGTTTTCTATTTTGATAAATTCTCTCTGTTGAAAATTATATTTTTATATTTTAAATAATTTGCAATTTCAGGAAATATGTTTTTATATTAAATTTGTGTTTTCTACTCACGACTAGCTAGCGCGGACGCGCGAACTTTCGAGTAATAGATAGATAGATAGAGAGAGAGACAGACAGACAGACATATAGCTCGCTCCGGCCAGTCATGGTATTAGCTGTCAGTAGTCAAAGAGTCGACAGGCCAGCAACAAGCATGCAGGCAGACAGGCAGACAGACAGATACTTCACTAGCAGGCAGTGAGCACTTTCACTTCTGACAGCTAATAGCATGATAGTGCCAAATACATATATACATTCTCTGATAATAATAATAAAATTTAAAAATAGTTTAAGTATTAAAATACATATATATATTCTTTGATAATAATAGAAAATATTAAAAACAGCTTAAGTATTAAAATACATATATACATTCGTTGATAATAATAATAAGAATATGTTTAAAACAGTTTACAAGAGAGCATTCAAAAAGAAGTGTTTCTTAGTATATATATATATATATACACCCATAAGGAGATATATTTAAGAATTTACAAAACATTGGAGAGGAACTGACCCATCTTTTTAATATGTTGTTTCTCTTGTGTGTATCAGAGAATGTATATATGTATTTTAATATTTTTGTGACAACCAGTACTTAACACTACAAAGCTTATACAAAGCTTTATATTCTACATTTTACAATCTTTTTCTAAAAAAGTAAAACCGGTCAAGTGAATAAACATCTTTAAAATTGCATTTCCAACCTTCTTCTTTCATATATTTTTTCCACTCGTGTTGTATCTTACAACTTTACTTATATATATATATATATATATATATATATATATATATATATATATATATATTGATAATGGGTATATATTTATAGAAAAGAAGTTTGAAAACGCCAATATATAAAAAATGAATTTTAATTTAACATGTTTCGGTTCTTGTAAAAACGAACCTTATCAAAACTACATATTTAATAAAATGAAATAAATGAAGAGTTCATAATTGTTCCTTACTGGTGTCAATAGTCCACGTGGGGGCATTTTTTGTTGGTTGTAGTAGTAGTAGTGTCCCTGTTGGCAATGGTAAATGGCAGTGACCTCTGTCCGTGTCAGTAGTAGTAGTTAATTGGTTGTAGTGGTAGGGGGTGGAAGTAGTACAAGCAGCAGCAGCAGTAGTAGTGACCGATATAGCAGCAGTAGTAGTAACCGAAATAGCAGCAGTAGTAGTGACCGAAATAGCAGCAGTAGTAGTGACCATTATTACAATAGCAGTAGTAGTAGCAGCAACAACATTAGTAGTGATAGTAGTAGCAGCGATTGTTAGTAGTAGTAGTGACCGTAATAACTAATATATGATTTTAATGTTACTAGTTTAGGGTGTTTAGACTTGGCTCGAATTTCCTAATAAAATAGAGCTCTCTGTTTTGACGTTGGGTGAAAGTTGTGTTGTCATTAAATTGGTAAAGTGGGAAGGTCGTAAACTTTGGATTTTTATTCGGTGTACATCTGCCTATGTGGTCGCTGACAGGTATTTTTCTATATTCCGGATTCCTGATTTGGGATTTATCTAATGCCATCCTTTTTCGTAGGCTGTTTTTTGTATGGCCTATGTATTGCCTATTGCATCCTGCGCATGTTATTACATAAATTAGGTTTTCCGATGCACAAGTGAAGTTGTTTCTGATGATGAAATGATGGCCTTGTTCTAATATGTATTCCGAGCCTTCCACTAAGATGGTACAAATCCCGCAGTTTGGCCTTCCACACTTTTTGACTGTTGGCTTTGTGGTTATCATTGGGTGCAGTTTAGCCTGTGTTAAAAATCTTCTTTAAGAATTTTGGCTGTCGTTTGCTTTTTATGATGGTGTGTATTTGGAGGATTTGATTCATCCTTGGGTCTCCCTTGAGTAGCGCTGTGCTTTGGAGTATGGTATTGAAAGCTTCGTTGTTAAGTGGGTTGTGTGTAGAGATGTAGGGTAGGGTTTTTAATCTTTCATCCCCTTTTGGTTTTGGTTGTCTCAGGTCTTCTATATTCAGTTTAAGTGTTCGTTGGATTGCATTGTCTATTAGGGGTTGTGGATATTTCCTATTTTTGAGTGTAGCTCTGAGTTCCTGGAGACGTGTGTGTCGGGTGTTTGTGTCCGATACTCTGGTGCAAATCCTTTTAGCTAGACAGAAAAGGATGTTCATTCTGGTGTGCCTAGAGTGGCATGAGTCAAATAGTAGGTACTGCTTAGAGTCTGTCAGTTTATAATAGATATCCGTCTCTATTTTGTTGCCGACTTTCTTATTGAGGATATCTAAAAATGGTAGTTTTTCCTGGTTATATTCCATCGTGAATTTGATGTTTTCATTTATTCCATTTAGTATCATTTTAAATTCCTCAAGTTTTTGTATGCTTTCCTCCCAGAGGATGAAGCAGTCGTCCAGATATCTTTTCCAGTTGTTCTGGATATAGTTGGAGAAAGGGTTCCCATATTTTTCGAGTGTTTTCTTGTAAAGAATTATTTCGATGTAACCCATTACTAGTTTAGCGAAAGAAGGTGCAGTAAGCGTACCCATGGCTGTCCCCGATCGTTGTCTGTAATAATTATTATCAAATATGAAGTAATTGTTTTGTAATATAAATCTTAGTCCTTCTATAACAAGCTCTTTATTTAAGCGAGTTGGTAGTTCAATGGGGTAGTTGTTTAGCCAGAAAATGATCGCTTCTATTCCTAATGTGTGGGGGATGTTTTCATAAAGGTTAACTACGTTGAAGGATACTAGTAGGGTTTTCTCATTGATTGTTTTGGGGAGGTGGTTAAGCATGTCTATATCGTCTCTTATGTAGCTTTTAATGTGTTTGAGGAAAGGTTTTAGAAGTGTGTCTAAGAAGTTGCTGAGGCGGTGAGTTTCGCATGCTGGGCTTGCTATTATCGGTCTAAGTTTTAGATCTTTCGGTGAGGGGATTTTGATGATTATGTCAGTAGCTTTTTTACATGCTTCACTAATTATTTTGCTTTTGTGGACTTTAGGGATACTGTAGAATAAACATGATTTCCACTTGAAGTTGGTGATGTAATTGTACTCTTTGTCTGTGAGTCCTCGGTATGAGTTGAGTAATGTCCTGAGGTTATTCATTATTTTTCGGCTCTTTCTCATCTCCTAATAGGGATAGTACTAATTTTTTATAATCGTTTGTGTTCATTAGAACTACCGTGTTGCCCTTATCTGCCTCCTTGATCGTTATGGTATTATCTTCTCTTAGTTTGACAAGGTCGTTCCATTCTCTTTTGTTGAAGTTTGGTTTGAATTTTTGCCTGTTTGTGAGTTGAAAAGGGAAGTTGGTTTTGTGGTCACAAAAGCGGTTTAAGGCTTTATTCTTTCTCTTGGTGGGGGTGTAGTCGCTGTTGTTTCTAGCTATAGATTCGTCATCCATGTTTTTGCCATGAAATTCTTCGGCAGGTCTCAATTTCCTACAAAATTCCGAAATATCGTCTTTCATTTCATAGTAATTTGGACGTTGTGGAGTTGGGGTAAATTTAAGTCCTTTGGATAGTATGCGTATTTCGTTGGTTGTAAGGTCTTTATTTGAGAGATTATTTTAATTATCTGTGGTTTCTTTTGTTTGTCCGTTACCATCGAGTATCCCTGTTCCTGTGCGTGAGGTCTAAAAAATGGTTGGTGTTGCTATGTTCAAAAGTACTGTTTGTTTGTCTCCTGTTCTAATTTTTAAAGTGAGGTTGTGGTGCTCTGTTTTGTAGTTTGCTTTTGAACCACGTGTTCCGTCTTAGTGTATCAGGTATATTGTGTTGGTAGTTGCTTCTCCTGTAGTGTGTTTGTTGTTTGTTGAGTTTGTATGGTTGGTTCCTAGGGTACAGGTTCGGTAGTTGAGTCTTAGTTGGGTTATGTAGTTTGTAGTTCATAGAATTGTGTGTTGCATGCCTATGGTTCTTGAAATGGTGTGGTGGGTCCCTGTGGGTGTTTTGGGGTTGGTTAAGGTAGTGTGGAGTGTGTTTTAAATGTCTTTCTCTGGTATGGAGCGTATTTCGATTTCTTGGTGGTTGTTCCATTGTGTTGATATGAAAGGGTTGTTGGACATGTGTTCAGTTTTGAAGTTGATTTCATAATCCAAGAACCAGTTGGCGCTTTTGTCCCATCGTTGGAGGGACCTTAGTTCCTCTTTTTCACGTTCTTCTTTCCGTAGTTTAAGTAATGTTTCCGTATCGGTGCCGTCTCTTAGTCTGTTGACTTCTTCATTGATTTCTTCATCTATCCTTTTTACTTTTTCTTCATTTGTCTTAGCTCTCAATTTTAGTAGTTCAATTTCCATCTTCATTTTTCCTAATGTCATTTTTTCTCTAAGTCTTCTTTGTGCTTCTGGTTCTTCCAGGATGGGTTTTATTTGTAATTTGCGGGGTATGATTAGGGGTGTCGAGTTTAGCCACTTTTGGTAAGTCTCTGCTTTATTCTGATTTTGTATCATTTTCCAAAATGCGAATTTTCTGTTTTGCAGTAGTTTTCTCCATTGTGGTAAGACTTGGTCTCTTGTTTGTAATGTTGATGTTATTGCGTTCCTCCCATGTGTTCCTTCGTTTTGTTGTCCTTGTTTTGTAAAGTTTGTAAAGAATGTCTTCATTCTATCGCATAGATTTCCAAGGTTCTCGTTTTTACAAGAATCGAAACATGTTAAATTAAAATTCATTTCTTATATATTGGCGTTTTCAAACTTCTTTTATATATATATATATATATATATATATATAGCTAGAGTGCGTGCGCTTGCGTGTTTGTGTCTATAGGCGTATGTGGGTGTGTAGACGTATATATATATATATATATATATATATATATATATATATATATATATATATATATATATATATATATATATATATTAATATATTTTGAAAAGTACAGGTAATCTCTTTTGGCACGTCATTCAGCGTATTACTCATTTTGTGATATTGAATTTTCTACTCTATTTTGTTTCCCTATCATTTTAGCACGTTTGATATTTCATCTCTCTTTCCTTCTCCCAGAAACCTATGCCCGGCAAGATTTTCTATAGATATTTCATTGCCTCAGATTCGTTAAACATTTGATTTTCAAATTAATTGTACGTAAAATCCTTTGATTAATCGCCTTCATTGTAGATATTTGTATTAGTTTCATCACGTTGTCAATGACTATTTTATGGAAAGATTATTTAAGATATCACAAATCTATTTTCTTCAAATCCTTATATTTACGAAGAATAAAAGAAAATTATTAAACGTATCACCACAAGATAAAAAGAAAATCGTGTATTTTCATGATTGTGTTTATTATAAATAATAATTAAAATATCTTTAGATGTAGCTTGTGAGCGACAACTGAGGGAGGTAAAGTGTACTGCTTCAAGTAATGCATGCATAGATATAATAAATCTACATTTCAATTTATCTCTGTTATACATTCATATTATCCCGGTGTAGCAGAGTTAGTAGTGATGGGAAAATGATTTTTGAGTTGTAACAAATGTTTGTGAATATATACTAATTAAATACATATAGCGAAACATATATACACACAAACACACATATACATACATACACACACCCATACACATATGCACATGTACGTTGCATACACAAAACAACGCACTCTTATATGCCCCTTACCTGCTGTCTGTCTTTCACGCGCGCGCACACACACACACATGCAAACACAAGCACATACGCATACAGCCGCATAGACGACCTAACATACACTCATACGAATATATGTACCCACATATACGCACACACACATGCACTCATACGAATATACACACACATACATTCTCACTCCGTCATACGCACACATGGAAACACATATACACAAGCACAGCCACGCTCTGTCACCAACACACATGTCACCTCTCTCCATCGAATCAAACACCGGCCACCAACTTTCTCTGACTCACACACTCATGTACATCACTCACATTAAACACAAACACACACAGAGGGTATCATTGTCCTCTCCTGCCCCCATTGCCCACAAAAATAATTTCTCCTGCTTCTATTTCCGGTCACATCAGCAATATACCTACACACGTGCTGTTTGTGATTAATTTCCTTCTTTGGACATTTTCCCTGTTCGTTTCCGACGAAGAACTATGCTCGAAGCGTCAAAAAATTCATTTGTTACTGAGCACCAAACTAATACATTTCTTTTTGTTACCACTTTATCCCCCACCCCCCGCAAAAAATCCCTCATTTTATTTAATTTGCTTTGCGGAAACGACTGTTTTAACTAAGTCGCGTCTTGTTCCTCCCTTCGAAACACAGAGTGGATAAAACAGTGGACAACTGATGTAGGAAACGTTCTTTATGTTACCTGTCTCATCTTGTCGACGTTTTTTAATGCCCTGTACCCATATATACACGTATATATACATATATATGTAGGTATGTATGTATATGTATGTATGTATGTATGTATGTATGCATATACTTATATATATATATATATATATATATATATATATATATATATATATATATATATATATATATATATATATATATATATATATATATATATATATATATATATATGTGTGTATATATATGTACATGTGTACAATGTATGCCTCTATCTTATATAAATTACAATAGCATTTGTACATTACTAGTGTGTCTGTGACGGAAATGAATACCAGTTGAGTTCTGAAGACAATATAATACGTTAACTCCCTCCCTCAGAATTTCAGGATCTGTGCTTATAAAATTAATAATTCACCATCTCTAACAGAGGAACCAGTATTGCATCGAGGAAGAGGTCCTGAATTAACTAAGTAAATAATATTAGGTATCCCCCCCCCACCGAATGTATACACACACATTATAACCTCAGAGTTCTTTAAAATATTGAACAGAATCTACAGAGAGAATTTTTGCTTTTTTATGATGCCTGCGTTTAAACTGACGATAATTCAGCTCGAAGCCCTGATGATGATACGAAGGAATACAAAAATGAACAAGAAGAAAACCATCCTTCCAAATTTTTACGCCTTCTTTTTCAGTTGCTCTCATAATCTTCAACATTTGCCAGTACTCTTTCGAAAGCATTATCGTTTAAATAATCCTATACAAAAATTCTAGTGAAATGAGGTTCGGTGAACACATTTATTCTATTAAACCTCTTTGTTCATTCTCCAAATTTGACAAAATCTCATGAAGGCAGAAAATACATTACTATGATAATGTTGAGGAGATCATTGTGCTGGAAATAAATCTACTCATCTTCAACGATCTCTGAAATGTATACCGTGACAGATTGTCAGATATAGGAAACCAGTCACACTACCGTCAAAAGAGAATAGCCAAATTAAATATTTTGATGATAAACCAGACCATACTGCAAATCATGGTAAATGAAATTATCAAATCTTTTGTCCGTAATATGCAGACTCTTAGGTATCCACTTAGTACAACAGTGGTGATTAACTGAGTCATGTAAGTCTTTGTAGGAAAGTGGTTTAATGCTGCACAAATGGCCAAGTACCTCCCGCAAAACATCATTCTGCTGTCCTATTCATCTTCGTTGCGAGAGTAAACCAGTGGTTCTCAAAAAATTGTTTTCCTGTGGATCGCGTTGGTTCCTATTTTACACTACTAGTCCGTGACACAGAAAGGCATAAGAGGAAATAGATAAAGAATGAGCAAAACCTGTTGGCTTCACTGCACCAACATGGCGGATCTATCTATCTATCTATCTATCTATCTCTCCCCCCCCCTCTCTCTCTCTCTCTCTGTATATATATATATATATATATATATATATATATATATATATATATATATATATATATATATATATATATATATATATATATATATACTAACAGATATACCCGGCACTGCCCGGAGTAAAGAGAACAGTATTATGCAGGTCTCAACTGCTAGTGACTGAGATACCAACTTTCTACATTAATAACTCTCCAACCCATGACAGCGTAAGACATAGATGTTAAGTGAAATGTTAAAAGAAAGTTTCCTGCTCTCATATGTATATAATGTAAGTATACGTAATTCAAAAACACATTTGTGCAGCTTTAATA
Source organism: Octopus bimaculoides (assembly GCF_046866305.1). Taxonomy (NCBI): domain Eukaryota; kingdom Metazoa; phylum Mollusca; class Cephalopoda; order Octopoda; family Octopodidae; genus Octopus; species Octopus bimaculoides. Next base: position 19,896,618 of record NC_142946.1, on the reverse strand, counting down.
AAAGGCCGATTTTGTTGATTCATTTGACAGTGGTAGTAGAGAGCCAATCCGATGATAAATCTGACCTTGGATCTTGAAAGCTTGCATGAATCATGTCTTAGTTAAATATCTTGTGACTCATGTTATCTGTAGTGCACTGTTGTATTTGTCTAATTTTGTTTTGGAAGTGATTGGAATCTTGGTCAGTTGAGGAAAACAGTTACTTTAATGGCTCTGGAGATTGCAGAATTGCAGGGAGGTTAACATTTCTACCACTGCAGCACAGTGCAAGTGTCTCCACAGGCCACTTCCTTGTTTTAAAATGTATGCACACAGTTGTCATTGCACCAATGGAATCTCTAGTGTCATCTGAATACTGAGCCTCTGGATCATAATTGAAAGCTGCTTCATAGATGTTGCTTTATTGAGCTGTTGCAGCTCTTTGTTTTGGAGTGGAGATCCTACTCCTTGTCAGCCCTGCATACCTTTGTTCACCACTTTCAGATGATTTAGCTTTTGTAGTCCACAATTTGTTTGTTTCTTGATACGTTTCCCTTTCTGCAGCTGTCTCTCTTTCCCTGTACAAAGTCATCCCTTTGATTGACCTTGACATTGTAGACAAATTTGACACTTTCCTTCTAGGCATGTTTATATACATATAAACAAATACATGGATGCAGAAGATAGTAAACAATGAAAATGACAGAAAGTAAATGAGAAACTTTTACGGAAAATAAAGAACTGTACGGATTGAAGCGAGCGAGAATTGTCACATAGTCAACCAAAGAGCCAATATCGAAGAAACCAAAAAAAAAAAAAAAAATTTGCAAAAGTAAATAAGAAGCTTGTAGGCAAATTTATCGAAGTGTACGGATTGAAGTGGAATTTATGAAGTAAATTATTTATGACATTACTTTCATTAATAACTGTGAACTTATGTCAGTAATTTGTCGTTGTAGTTTGTAAATAGTGATTGAAAACTTACAGATAGCACAATAATGATTGTACTGAAAGTGAAAACAATAGCGTTTGAAAAATGAAAGTGAAAACAATAGAGAGTGAGTGAGATATATATGGAGGGGTGTGAGTGAGGTAGCTAAGTAGACAAATAAGAAAGACATAGATAGATAAATAAGATATAGATAGTTACAGAGAGATAAATAAATATTGAGGTAGAGATGGATAGAGAGATATACAGAGAGATATACAGAGATAGAAAATCGCTTGAAAAGTGAATACACACACATCTCTATTTTATATATTAAATGAAATTGTGATAATTTTTTGACCAATGGATGTAAGAGAGACAATCAATTTCTGAACGTTACTTCACCAAGAGTTATCTCCGTCCTCCACGTAACCCCAAAACGGTTATTTTCTGCGCCCAGGGGCCCGTTAGTTAGTTTGTTAAAAGTTTTAAGAGTGTAAATCCATCTCGGGAACATAAGTAATGTATGTTCCCAAATGAAAAATACGGCCATTATTATCTTTTACACACACAGGCGGAATGGGATATATATTATATTATATCATATTATATATATATATATGTGTGTATGTGTGTGTGTGTAATTACGTATATATATCTATATATATGTATATGTATTTTTTTGTATATACACATATAATACTTGTATAAACGTATACATATATATGCATACACACACATATACATATAGACATAGACATATGTACATGTATACATACACATATATGCATATATATATATACATACCTATATATATGCATATATATATATATATATATATATATATATATATATATATATATATATATATATATATATATATATATATATATCAAGTATATGTTTATATATGTATATATATGTATATCTGTACGTATGTGCGTGTATGTATGTGTACACGCGTTTGTGTGTGGTGGATGTGTGCGCGAACTTGGTTAATCCTATACTTTTGACGTATTCTAGAATTATAAATCTCCAAATCTGCCGAAGTCAGAATAGACACATTAAGCTGCTGTTTATATAAGAGCCCTGAGCGAAAATTTACAGCAAATAGCTTCAGCATGTTTATCATTAAGATTCGATGATTAATATTAATGAACTGTAGGACAGAAGATATAAGATTATAGTAAAAACAAATCATAATGTGAAATGAATTTTTATGTTTTAACTTATAGTTTTTGCTAATATTGTTTATGCTTAAATGCAGACGTAAATATACTTGGAGTTTTGTTTTTACTATAGATATAAAGTAATGAATTTATACGCAATCAAGTTTTATATATAGAGAATTTTAATGAAATCCAGTTTATTTTTAGATAGCTTTTTTAGTTGATATGTAAGTCTGCGTGTGATGTGTGTGTGTGTGGGGGGGCGCGTGAGAGAACCAGAGAGAAAGAGAAACGGAGAAACAGAGAGAGACAGAGGTATACAGTACTAAAGAGAGATAGAAATAGAAACAGAGAAAAAGAAAGACAGAGTAAGTGAGAAATAGAAAGAGTGATAGAGAGAAAGAGAAAGAGAAGGAACTCATAAAATGTAACCGCTATTAATGTATTAAATACTATATGCGTATTTCGTGCGATTGACAAATGTTAATTTTGTGTGCATAAAGAGGAGTTACGTGAAAAAACGCCATTAAACCAAGTCATCGGCATTCGTTAACAGCGTGCAGTTTTGTGTAATATTAGTATATATATTTTGTGTGTTACATAGGTTTCATTAACTTATGGCAAGAACATATTTGTATGCATATCGCAACTTGCGACCAAAAGATGCTAGCTTGGTCCTATCCTCGTTTCATTCCAAATGAAGTGGCGTTAACCACGAAATACAATAACTGGATGTAAAGGAAATGTTGGTTCTTCTTCCAAACGTTAGCTCTAACACTATCAACTATTTTTTATGGATGTTGGATATTTAGTATCAAAAATTATCCAAATATTCATGCAGATATACATCCCAAAAATTATATACATATACATATATATATATAAATGCTTCATTTTTTTGTATCTGGTTTGGAAGATTCCTTATGTGAATTCGTGTGTTAAAAATAAACCACCTGTCCTCGTCTGTTGTTATTATTTGTATATTCTCCCATATATATATATATATATATATATATATATATATATATATATGCTTATATACATACAGAAGTATACACGTACATATATGCATGTTTGTACGTTTATATGTATACGTGTATGTATATATACATATGTTTTATCACTTTAATATTTAGAGATATTTTCTATTACAAAGAATTTCATAGATTCTTCGGCAATAGAGATAGTTGTCTTACTAAATTTGGAATTGCGGAGAAATCTAAAGCCATGGTGAATTAATGAATACAAGCAGACAAAACCCGTCAAAGGGCAGAGGAACTCGAAGAACAACAAGTTGTGTACATACGTATATATATTGCTTTTATATATCTTATTTATGCTGTCAAATCCCACTAAATATATGTATGGAGTAGATTGGTCTCCTTAGCCATGGTGGATGGAAACCATCTAGAAGGAAGACTCTGATGTATAACCAGGTTTGTAGTTGCTGACAGTTGCCTTCGTTGATGTGCATTATCAGCATCTTCTCACACATAGGGCAGTCTGGGTTCTGTAGCTTTTGAGCAACTAGACACGTGGCACATTGGGTACCAGTACAGGTAAATGCTTTTTTGATGGAGAGAATGTGCACTGTGCTGTACAAGCAATGCAGGCTATAAAGTAAACCAGGTGCAAGGAATTCAGTAAAATGCCATCAGTAAATACCACTGTCATATTCTGGAGAAGGCGTACCCCGCACCACGATGAAGGGATAGCGACGGGAACTGGTGAAGGATGTCACTGGAAGTTATTAGCTTGAAATGTGCACATAGATGGTGAGAGGCAGATGACCGATTTACACATCTGTGCAATTCGTGTCTATTCACAACAGAGCAACCCTATTAGGATTGCACTGCTTTCCTCCTATGGAGAGCGGGGTCAAGAAAATGTGACCTAAAACCCGCTTACTCGCATTGCTCCTTGTCATTAAGTGCAAATGACTGTGTAACCAAACCTGCAAATCTAAAACAAAGGAAAACAACAACTTTTCATTGCATGTTAGTATGTGAGAACTTTTCAGGACAGCAAGAAAATCATAGAACTTAAGACTGCTTTGGTTGCCAATATTCCGAAGGAAAAAATAATTTGGAAAAGCAGGTCTTTCAGAAACCAGATTAGCGGATTGTGACCAGCTACAGAAATTTGATGGTGGATACATTTATTTCTGGGCGGTTAAACCTCAGAAATTAAAGACAAAATTACATTTTCGGTTTGGTATCCGAAATGACATCTTGAATGTTTGCCTGTTGGCATTAGTGAAGAAATCGTGTCAGTGCGTATCTGCATCGGCAAAAATAAATATGCAACTATTTTCAGCTATTATAAAATAAAGTGTTCAGTGATGGTGATTTCAATGCACGAGTAAGTTGTGATACATCCATAAGGTGTGATGCAGTAGAGAAACATGGGTTTGACAAGGCAAACTGATAAGGATATCAGCTGCTATCACTTTGCTGTAAGTATGGACTTATGATTATCAATATTATTTTCCAGCACCCTCACCCGACGACCACGAAAGTACGCGGAGACATCCCCGAACAAACCATAATCTCCTTATTGATAACATAAACATGAAGTCTTCCATGAGGGAAGATGTAAAACTTTCTTTGTCCATTGGGAGTGTCTATCTGACCACATACTGGTACGATCGAAGTTGAATTCTATTTTCCGCTGTCCTATTCATAACAATCGCCCTCGAACAATTCGAAAAGTGGATGTAACAAAGCTGAGGAACAATAACATTTTAATCTCAATTCAAAAAAGGCTGTGACAATAAGCTTGCTGTCATCTCAGACAACGCAGATATTGAACCGGAGTGGTCTGCTTTTAAAAATGCTCTACTTCAGTCATCTTTTGAAACAACCGAGTATATTAAGAGGAAGCACCATACTTGTTTCGGCTCAAATGATCCAAACATCTCTCCTCTTTTGCACAATATGCAAAAGTGCCACTGTTAAAGTATGTCAAATAAAAATGCCACATACGCAACGAGTTTAAAAAGGCCAGATATGAACGCCATTCTCAACTGAGGCAATAGAACAGATATGGTGGCAAGGCAACAAAAATGGAATAAAAGTTGCAGGATTCTGCGGAGAGATATGACTCCTAAGTATTCCATTAGAATTTAAAGTGTGTTATTGGACCTGTGTCAGGTGGCTCAACTCCCATACTTTAATTCAGGGTAATATTCTGACAGATAAAAAGGAGATCACAAAGCGCTGGGCAGAGCATGTTTCAAATGTTCTGAATATGGACTCGATTGTTCATGAAGAAATGATCAACAACCTACCACAGTAACCTATCCTTTAAGAAATGTCAGTTACTCTATCAAATGTTGAGATAAAAGAAGGCCATAAAACAGATCACGATTGGAAAAATCGTCGGGGAATGATGACATACCAGCCAAGATATATAAATATGGTAGCAGCCTGCGGTTGAAGAAGTTATGTGAACGTTTGTTCTTAATCTGAGAATCAGGATCAGTCCCACAGGAGTTTAGAGGCACTTCTGTTGTCTATCTGTATTTCTAAGCACAAAGCAACAACTGTGAATGTGATGACCATAGAGGTTCTCCTTTTGTGTGACATATATAACTGTGCCATGACGCGATCTTAAAACACTAGCGTGAAATATAGGTCCCCAAATGTTATTATATTAGTGCAAAACCGATTATTATAGCTTATACCATCAACGTCGCAATTTTATGACAGACAACAACGAAAACATCGAGATATCATACAATATACTGGAACAAGACGTATCTAATATTATTCATAGGAAATGCTTCATTTCATTAACTCAAGTAAGTTTAGCTCTTTTACTTTGTTACATAGTAATGGAGACAAGATAACGCACATGCTTTACTAGTAATGAGATTTAAACTTGTGTCCATAGATATCCACTTGTCTCTAGTCAACCATTTTCTCTTCTCATTAATGATGCGTTAATTTTTGAAAATTATCTATTGTGTGAGTTATATCCTCTCCTTATTTACAGCTGGTCTCAATTACCACCAAGCGATTATTCTACTTTCTATGAAAGCGGAGATACCTTATTTTGTTATGATATGATATATCTACAATACATTTGCAGGCATATTTCTCCTTTTTTATACATTGTATTTTACATTATCATTAGAGGCGGAGAAAGTTTCAATAAATCAAACATTTATCTCTTATTGTATTTCAGTTTACCTTAGTCGCTGTCGTTGCCACTTGCCAAGTCGTATTATTTATCTTAGGTCAAATTCGTTTCTTTGATATAATCCTATAATACTAAAGTTACATTCTTGAAAATTATTCGTCTGGTCTATGCTGTAGGTCCTTGCTGTTCATACAGCAAATATCCACTTGTGCTGACTATGTATATGTGTATGTCTGTGTGTGTGCATACGCTTGTGTGTGTGTGTATATATATATACACACACACACGCACACACCCACAGACATACTCACGCACATGCATACACACATACGCGGTGTGTCTGTAGTTGTGAGTGTGAAATTATTCTCTTCTGCAAGACGAGAAAGACAAATAAAAGTAAATGTTATACTGATATAGTCAAACTATATTTTAATCATGCAAACTTTTGCGTCTGGTATCTAGTAACGACAAGTGATGTGACCACAAGTTCAAGAGCTATCACTTTGCATATGAAGGACATGTAATTTCGCAAGCTCAGAATTAAAGAAGCCAGAACATTCTTGAAGCCTATAAGTGTTTGCAATATACCGACACTCAAACGGTTGTAGTGAATCCATTTTACTGATCAGTTCCAGTTTGTGGAGGTCGGAGAACAATCATGACAAATTAACAAATGTATTAAATGGAGTATACAGAACTGTGCCAACCAAGATTTGGTTGTAAACGTAAACCAACATCTGATATGAGAGAGTGAGATTGAGACAGGGAGATTTACTGGAAATCAAACTTTGAGCAAATATCTTATCCCGTTTAAGAATGGTTTATTTAAATTTCAAAGAAAAGACAACAAATTATTCATTTACTTATTGGAGGTTGGTGATGATACAAATTTTTAAATAATATATATAATATAGTTTACATACACTAAACGGGAACATACGTCCCCACTAGACGTCACCAAGCCATATAAATACTCTGTATCACCATCTTTATATTTCTTCTGGCGTCTGAAAGAACGAAATATACGTAATCGAAAGATAACAGGTTACTCGATATGGATTCAAGCTTCTACACTTGCGAGATCGCTGCCGTTACACACAGGCAGATTCTAGATGGCATTCAATTACTGCCAAAATACTGATTGACTTGAAATCTTTCAACATTTCTACATAGGTTCCAGACCTAATATTGTGCTATTGTCTCATCTTATATCTTGAGAATTTTCGCGCCAGTTAACTGGTGGAACTCATTCCTTCTACGTTGATCTTTCCGAGTCACACTGCTCTCATCCTTTCGTCGACTATCTTCTGAGTTCCTTTGCATTAAGCGTTACGACCAGCCCTATGTCGCTAGAAGTTCTGTAGAAATGTCTTCCCTAATCATAATTTAATGAAGCAATGAATTTGAAATTGTTCAAAGAATGACATAAAAAGAGTCTATTTTGTCGATATATATGCGCCTTAATGCGAGTCAAATCATTAAAAAGCATACTGGGATTTCCTAAGAAATCGTGCTGCATACCATATTTAGTGCCGTCAGCTTCTATGTGAAGGTAGATTAGTAAGGTACGGAGACAATTCTTTCCGCGTCAAACAAGGTAATTAAAATGCGTTTCTGTAAACGTCAACCAATATCTGTTGTAACTAAAAGACAGGGGTATGCGAAAAACCAATTTTGGGTGGGTATCTAATCCTGTTTAAAATGAACTGCTTATTCTTCAGAAACAAAGCATAAAATGTTTCTTTTTATTGAAGCCTGCTGGCAATACAACTTGATATCACCCATCGCGAATCTTCTCAACACTTTGTTGAGTGCCCTAATAAAAATAATATGGAATTCTTCGTAATATTTATGCAAGCTACTCATCTTAGTTTATGATTTTAATACAAAAAGGAGACCGCGGAAATTATGGAATTACTTTTGATTTCATCACCAAATGAATTTTTTCACTAAAAGCCTATATATTCTATGTCATTCTACAGTTTAGCGTCTACACGTCAAAGGCAAGTCAAATTAGTTATTAATTTGAAGGTGACATGGATAGAGTGTTATTTTGTATTCGTCAACTATGTTTCATTTACAAGGTCTAAGATCGATATATGTTCATATGACACGTACTGAATAAATCCCAACTACATGTGGATATTAGATTTTAAACCCATTTGCCCATAGGAAGGGGCTCTCCTGATTATAACAAGAGCAGTCACTGCAGCTAATATATCACTTATTATGGCTGTGTTTCACTTGTGTCTAACAACCCTAGGATTTAAGAGTGTTATCCCCCGTCTTAATGTGTTCTTCAGAAACATTGTTTTGACTCAGACCCAGGTTTTATTTGACAATGGTTTGATGCCAACTGCATAGTTATATGTTACGAGCAAATTTCTCATAGTTTGGGATTGGTATCTCTGCTCAAATTCTTGAACACTCGTAAACCTCATATAAATTAGACACAAACACAGATAGACAGATACACACACACACAAATACACCCACGCACAGATATAGATATACATAACATGCACATTTGTATATACATACATATGTATATACATGCATACACTCAATATCTCCTGATATTTTTCACACGTTGTGTAAAATGGCCACAGAGGAACAAAATATTGTTTGGTACCTCGGTTGATGGCAATATATATTTTAGGAATCCTTCTATATTTTAGGAATCCTTCTTATCTAGAAGCTCATAAATATTATACAGGTAATATATTGCATTTTTATTTCACCAGTTAAAGAGGGGTTTTATTTAGCGCAAAACTAGGAGTAATAATAATAAGAAGAAGAAGGAGAGGAATCAAAATAATAATAATTCTCACATATTCTAGAATTTCTCCAAACAGAAACATCATGATCTGCACACTGTGGACAAATTTTAAACCAATCAATAATCAATTTAACTGGTTTCTTCTTGATTGGATATTTAGATTTGAAGAAAGAGAGAAAGATATATAGGGTAAAAAAACAATTAAATAAATTGAAGTAAAATATTAGAAGTAAACAGTAGCAAACTCTTTATTTTCTGAGCATTTAAATTTCATTAATTTTTTAGCGGTTTTAGATTACTTTGAATTAAAATCTTAATAGAACTTTTAATGAGATTGAATTATATTCACTAATCTGACACTCGCTTGCCTGCTAATTACAACGCCAATGGACCAATGAAATGCTTAACTGATCAAATTCTGCCTTTAAAGACCCAATCAACAACAAAGACAAAACAAAATCCCAAAACAACATAAGTGTGCTGGAATCGCAACGAAATGTTGACTATTTGAATGGAACAGACAATTTCTTTGAAGAAATGATAATAATAAAGAAAACAAACGAACAACAGCCATTCAGAACTGAATAAGACAACAATGTTCCATTATAATCACTAAATATTTAATGTCAGTTCTAAAAGCTGAATCATAAGTGAATACAGAAAAATTCTATCTGAAATGGAGAGAGCTAATATCTTTGAGAAATTTTGCAGTATGTAGCCTGCCCTAATAATTCCTAAATATAAAAATAACTAAGCTTCCCTACCTTGCGCGCAGATGTGCATGCACACATACATGGACAGATGCATGCATTAATATGCATGCATCTATGTATGGGTTTATATATATATATATATATATATATATATATATATATATATATATATATATATATATATATATATATATATATATATATATATATATCTTTCTATATCTATCTATCTATCTATCTATCTATCTATCTATCTATCTATCTATCTATCTATCTATCTATCTATCTATCTATCTCTCTATCTATCTACCTATCTATATATATATTATATTATATATGTGAAAGCACGTGGCTCAGTGGTTAGGGCATTCGGCTCACGATTATAAGGCCGTGCGTTCAATTCCCGGCGACGCGTTGTGTCCTTGAGCAAGACACTTTATTTCACGTTGCTCCAGTCCACTCAGCTGGCACAAAATGAGTAGTACCTGTATTTCAAAAAGCCCAGCCTTGTCACATTCCGTGTCACGCTTAATTTCCCTGAGAACTACGTATAGGGTACACATGTTTGTGAAATTCTCAGCCACTTGCACGTTAATTTCACGAGCAAATTGTTCCGTTGATCGTATCAGCTGAGACCCTCCTCGTCGTAACCAACGTAGTGCTCCCTCCATATTACACACACACACACACACACACACACACACACACATATATATATATATATATATATATATATATATATATATATATATATATGTGTGTGTGTGTGTGTGTGTATGTGTGTGTGTGTGTGTGTGTGTGTGTGTGTATGTGTGTGTGTGTGTATGTGTGTGTGTGTGTGTGTGTATACACACACATATACACATGCTTCATATAAATTATCAGCAGAATTTACAATGCAGTTGAAGGACCCTGAGTTTCGCATTTGGCACGTATCAAACACTTGATAAGTGCCAAAGCACGAAACTCTTGGCCCCTAGGTTACTCGGTAACATCTGCTTATTATTATTAAAACACACTCTCACACATAAATATACATATATAAATTCAAACATACATACATGCAGATATACGTGCAAATATACATGCATGTCGTTGCAGTATGGCCGATGCTAGAACACGTCCTATTTACAGATCTATCTCACTCAATGTCTTCTTAGAAAAATTCAATTTTTTATTGATTTAGGTCAGCCTATGTCTTGTGAGGGAAGTTTTCACACAGTCCCTGAAAATGATTTCAGTTATGGGTAGACGTTCCTGTGGAACGATCACCCGCTTACACTTTAATTTATAAGACGGGAAAGTCAGTTGTTTCAACTGCTACGTTTACATCATCGAACGATAGTGACATTCCATCCCCAGGTATTTGTATCTGTGGGTGTGTGCGTGTGTTTGTGTCAATGTACGTCAGTGTGTGTGAATATGTAATTGTGTGTAAGTGAATGTGTGTGTGAATGTATGCATTCATGTTGTGTGTGCATATATAAATGCATTATTTTTTTCAAATTCAATATTCTTTACAAATAGAATTTTATAACGGCGAGAAACAAAGCGTTTTGATTGTTATTTAGGCATCATCATCTAAGTATTCACATATTCATGTACATAGATCACTGTTGTGTGTAATTTTGTTACTCAATAAATATTTCCCAACGTTTTGCATTCCAATAATTGTTTACAGTGCAATTTTCATATGAACATATGCATGCATGTAACGTTATATGTATTCATATGTTAAAGATTCTGATAAAAAGAAACAGGTCATTGGATAGAGTATGTTGCAGTTGTTTTTTAATTTAGATTTGACATATAAACAATATAGTACAATGAGAGGAAACGGAAAATAAAGTAAAAGAAAATAGAAAAAATCTGTCTTTAATGTAACAAGAATAAAATGTGCAAGACTTGCATTCGCAATGTTTTCACATACCTCTTGCATTATGGAGTAAGTATAAGGAAGTACTTTGGGATTCATTGGATTCAGGAATAAAAAAAAATATATATATATCGCTGTGACATATTATTTATGTGGTACAATGTATTTCAAGAGCCAGTTTGCGAATCTAGGGGTATTCACAGAAGATTGGCATTTGAAATTAATCAGAAATAAATTAGTAATGTGCTGACATATGAAAATGAATTTAAGTCACTTTTTGCGTTTTTACCTAGAAATTCTGAAATCGCCAAAATGTCAGTGAATGGCAGGAGCGTACTGGAAGTTTTCATTATTTAAATTCAATTCCACAATAATATTATCCCAAAAGTAAATAGAAATAAAAATATTTTTATGCTTAAAAGCATATTAAAATTTCATATATGTATATTCACTTCGATATAAGTAATTTAGTCGGGCACTTTCCCAATAAGGAATTTTGAAATGTGGTCCATGTTTCAGGTGTGAACAAGACTGTTTCGGGTGTAAGTTTTGCATTGAGTTATGATTTAATCCAAGTTGATGACTACCTCATATACAGAAACTTTTGCGCCCACACATGTATGTATGCATGTATGTATGTGTGTATGTATGCCTACCTATCCTTAAACGTGTATATATATATATATATATATATATATATACATACATATATATATATATATATATATATATATATATATATATATATATATATATATATATATATATATATATATATGTATATATATATATATATATGTAGATGTATATCTACATATATATATATATATATATATATATATATATATATATATATATATATGTATATATATATATGTATGTATATATATATATATATATGTATATATATATATATATATATATATATATATATATATATATATATATATATATATATATATATATATATATATATATATATATATATATATATATACACATATATATATATATATACATATATATATATATATATATATATATATATATATATATATATATATATATATATATATGTAGATGTATATCTACATATATATATATATATATATATATATATATATATATATATATATATATATATATATATATATATGTATATATATATATATATATATATATATATATATATATATATATATATATATATATATATATATATATATATATATATATATATATATATATATATATATATATATATATATATATATAAAGAGAGAGAGGAATGAAAGAGCTCTGATCAAAAAGTGCCGTGTCTGTTGCGAAACCAACACACACTTAACTCACATTCACCTTAAAATCATTTGTGTAGGCACAAGGGGTTACACTATACTAATCGACTTCCGTTGATCATTGCATAACTTGGAAATGATATGCGTAGAGTGTTATCGTCTCAAAAAGAAAATCGGGTTTTATCTACGAGAAAGGCGAAAACGGTTAGCACATATAGCGAGCCAAAGATATGACCACGAAACTATAGCTCAGTCCTCTTAGATTTGAGGACGCCGAGCAAATCCAAGAAAATCAATGAGACAGTTGCTCACTGTCCCCAAAATGAAGTTTGAGGAACGCTTCCGTCAATGTAAACGAGGGTGGATAAACTGCGTGCCTTAACACGGGGACTACTACGAAGGAGATTAAAAGCCGAATTTGTGTAATGAAGTTTTCTTTTTATAACACCATTCCCGATAGATATTGATCAGACCTAGCATGTACGCATATATAAATGTACATATATGCACCCCCCCACACACCTGTCACCATTATTCTTATACTTTTTGCTTCGATGATATTGATCATGATGTTAGACTGCGTGCTGACTGTGCTGAGAATTTATATCCTGTCTAACAAACTATTTCCCTGTAGGAATATAAAACGTAGAATTCTGTTCACATTTGTCTTGGTTTCATGTTAATGCGTATGCAAGGGTATTTTTTTTTATATAAGTTTCGTTTTTTTCACACACACATGCACACACACATACACACACATACCTATATATGCATATATTTATATATATATATATATATATATATATATATATATATATCCATGTATATACACACACACACACACACACACACACATATATATATATATATATATATATATATATATATACAACTATACATATTTTCATATACGTGTATATGTATATAAATATGTGTGTATGCGTACGTAGGAATATACAAAATGCCTCTGTGCCTATAATTATATATTTTTACGCACACATACACAAACACATACATGTATGTATATATATATATATATATATATATATATATATATATATATATATATATATATATATATATATATATATATATATATACATATATACACACACACATACAAACACATATATAATATATATGTTATTTAAGTGAACGTCTACGTAATTATCTTTCTTTTTTAAGTATTACTGTGTGTATTAATCGCAACATTATACTCTAGCTTGATTAAATAAAAATTGTTTTAATGACTTATCCCCCTCAAGGTGAAATTTAATTACAATTTTCACCATTGAAAATAAAACTGATACCATAATTATTAATTGCTTCTGACATCAAAGGCGGACATATTTAATAAAAGAATTGCATTTAATAATAATAAATCCATGAAACTTAATGAAGATAACTATGAACATGATGCTGCTGGTTAGTAATATTCATAAAAACAATACAAATAAAAAAGATGCGTGAATTGCAAAGAAAATATTGATAGTAACAGTAGTGTTAATACAAATACTAATAATATTAATGGTAATGACAATAATAATAATTTCAGTAACAATAACAATATCAACAACAACAACAATAATAATAATAATAGTAATAATGATAATGTTATTCTTATCATTTATAATGGTAATAATATTAAATATATTAATAATTAATGAAAATAATAATATTAGAAAAGAAATAATAGAAAACGAAAATAAAGAAGAAATATGAAAACGAAAGGAAAACGGACGAAAGAAAAATACAAAAAAAAAAATACGCAGAAAAACAAGAACACGATTTCAAGTTACAAAGACAACAAACAGAAGCGGAAGAAAAATAAGACAACAAAGAATAATATATAAGAATAAAATATAACATCGAAAAATATAAGAGCAACAAATAGAAATTAGATATCGGAATATTTTAAAATTTCTTCATATCTTGGAATGTTTATTCGCCGTATTCCGGTACATTAAGATATAATTTTCAGTACTTTCAAATAAATGCTTCTTTCTTTTCTTTCACTTGTTATTTTTTTCATTTGCTTTTTTTTTAAAAAAACTTCTTATGAATATTTTCTTTCATTTGTCAAAATATCTTTATTTCTTTTTCCTCTTATTTTGTAAATTTTAGCTTGTGTTTCCATTCGATTCTATAATTGCTTCATTGGTAATGGTTTTTCAAAAAGTTTTGATTTACAAAAGAATTTATAGATTTCGCTAAAAGGAAATCTGCATTATTGATGAATCAAAGAAGCACTAATACACAACGCATTACATTGTTGCATACACATGCAGGTACATGCTTTTAGAGGCATATAAAGTATATATATATATATATATATATATATATATATATATATATATATATATATATATATATATATATATATATATATGCTGTCACAGATGATAAGGTAGAAATGGTACCAAATAAATTGGCAATAAATGTATTTTTGTACCGGTGATACATGTGTGGCTAAAATATGTTGCGAAACCGCCTTTTGACAGGAAATTTCAATCATCGTAGAGAATATGAAGCCAGGTTTCATTCATTTCCTTGTGCTTTGTGTTGCAATCTGCTGATGTTTTGTCTTTGATACGTCCAGGATCAGTAAAATGTACTATCCTATCTGTGGTTCAAATACCTATCCTTTCAGGAGAGGCAACCAAGATGCTCCATTCGATCAAAATTGCAGATTCAGCTAGACGTACGGTTGAAATAATTAGTGGATGGATGACAGATATTTCGATTCTTGCTTAATATTTTAATCTTTTACTTGCTTCAGTCATTTGACTGTGACCATGCTGGAGTACCACCTTCAATGGTTTTGTTTTTAGTCGAACAAATCGACCGCAGGAGTGATTTTTAAACCTTGTACTTATCCTATCGGTATCATTTGCGAAACTGCTAAGTTACGGAGATGTAAGCACATCAACACCGGTTGCGAAGTCGTGTTGTGGGTGGAGGTACTGACATACCTACACACACACATATGAGCGACAGGCTTCTTTCAGTTTTCGTCAACGAAATCCACTCACAAAGCCAAAAGCTATACTAGAAGGTATGCTAGCCAAGCATTGGGACTGAAGCTATACCATCCTAGCTATACTAGCTATACCTGCTATACTAGCCAGAAGCTATACTAGTCAAGCAGTGGGACTGAACCCGGAAGCATGTAGTCAGGAAGCAAGCTTCTTACCAGCGCTGTATAGACATTAATCAATAAATTAATAAACTTGGATACAAGTATGTACTATTTGTCAGTGAAATACTCGCTGAAAGTATGAAACGAGAATGGATTCAGAGTTGTTCATCAGTTTACAGTACTCTCTCTGATGCCTTGGCTCGTCTACATTACCAGCGAAAGAGAACAAATATCTTATTTTTCCCCATAAGCTCGACTCGATTCGTCACAAAACATGGAGAAATTTATTAGACGTTAGTTGAAGAGAAGCATGTTAAATGGAGTGTATCATTTTACTGGATATCACTTCTTCTTCTTCTTCTTCTTCTTCTTCTTCTTCTTCTTCTTCTTCTTCTTCTTCTTCTTCTTCTTCTTCTTCTTCTTCTTCTTCTTCTTCTTCTTCTTCTTCTTCTTCTTCTTTATTATTACTATTATTATTATTATTATTATTATTATTATTATTATTATTATTATTATTATTATTATTATTATTATTATTAGTATTCGACTTCTTTGTAACTTCTAATACTTATCATTATTATGTAGATACATGGGTGATAGAATTGATAGCACACAAAAGAAATTTCCTTCTAATATTTAATTGCATACTTTTCATTTATATTTTCTAATCCGGGCCGAACGGAATATGTTGTTCATCATCTGGGTGTCGAGAAATTTATAGAAACTCAGTTTTTGAGGGCAAGCATAATTTCGGTGAAATATTTCACAATTCTCCTTGGCACTGTGTGCTTTTAACAATTTCCTCTCTGGGAATGATTCATAAACGGCCACTCCTCAGATGATAGCTTCCTTCTTTATTTGCAACAATAACAAAACGATTGAAAAACTTCAAGGGCACAGCTATTCCTCCTATGACAAAACCGTTATGCATTTTAGGGAAATAATTTAAATCCTTTATATTCACCACCTAAAACGGGCTCGCGCATGTCGCTGAATAACTCCCATTATTTAAGGAAATGAGCAAGTGTTATTAGTTACTAAAAGCAGTAGAATCAGTAGAAGGCCTGTAATAACACTTTGGGATATTTGATAATTTTTCTATCGCTTGCGTTTACAATTCTCTGGAGGTTAACTTTGACTTCCATTCACATCAGATCGATGCTATTTTCACGAATATAATACTGGACTGATTTAACTGTATTCGTCTTGTAATGCGAGGTTGTGGACACGTAGCGTATGTAAACAAAAATTATTATAACATTTTTTATATTCAAATTTGGTTCTGCGTTCAATGAAAAGTAACTGAATGAAGTATTGACCAACACATTCTTTATTCGGCTCTCATTATGGTAAGTAAATGTATTTAATTATCATTTTCTGGCCACATGCTTTCGAGTTTGTGTGGAGTGCAGCTCTTGATATGATATTGCATGTAGGTTTAAACTGGATGTATTCCAACATATCCGCGCTAACCGATTCCGCAAGTCGGCCGACTGACACTAGCTACGGAAACCTAAGTATGATTTGGACTCCGGAAGAGATATCACAAATCCAATGGTCGTAAATCTACCGCTATTCCGCCTTGGAACGGTTCATATTTGTCGATTGTGAACGATTTAGTCTCAAAATGAATAATGCTGACACCACTTTTGATTCTCTATTGGGTAGTATACTTATACACGTAAGCTTAGGTATATATATATATATATATATATAATTAGTGTACATTTATACACAAAAGAGGTGACCCTAAAAGACACCTTACATGCTAAAAGGAACAGCCAAAATCCAAACCACGGTTAAGAGTAATTTCCAAGGGGAAGAAGAATAAAAGCACTTTCAATAGTACCACTTTCACCTAGGTTTCGAACATTAATGAACAAATGAAATAATTTGTTATATGTGTTCTTTATCAGTAGGGACGCTAAAAATTAACGTATAATTAAATTATGGAACAAATAGACAGCACATACCCCATCTCTATACATCATAAGTTTTCAAACCCACCGCGCATGTGTAGTTATAGTCGGCAGCAAATAAAAATATATGTACCAACTTCAAAATTACGAAAATCACGAGGAACACGGATAACAAATTATTTTATTTGTTCATTAATATTCGAAACCTAGGTACAATTGGTGACTATTAAAACGGATTTTATTTTTCATCGCCTTCGAATTTACTCTTAACCGTTATTTGGATATGACTGTCCCTTTTAGCATGTAAGGTGTCCTGTTCAGGTCACATCTTTTGTGTATAAATGTACGCTAATGTTATATGAATAATATGTTGTCTATTGATTATCTTATAGATGCTAGCCACTGGTTGAAAATGTCTCTAATTTTCCTAACCTATATATATTTTCTTAATATATATATATATATATATATATATATATATATATATATATATATATATATATATATATATAATGCATACATAAATACATAAATACATAAACACATACATGCATACATATCTTCTTATATACTTACATACGTACATAACAAGCAAACACAGACTATATATATAAAATATTTCATATATATTTATATACAAAACCGAATATAAATGTCTATGTATATAATTTCACTGTTGACTTTAGTGTTTGTATATTGTAATTATGTCATTTTATTTGTGGTATTCAACTGAAGTACCAGTGAAAATTGAATGTTTTCCATCATTTTGAAGGAAATGTTTTTTTTCCTTGACCTGGTTTAAATATATATGTATATATATATATATATATATATATATATATATATATATATATATGTATGTGTGTGTGTGTATGTGTGTGTGTGTGTGCGTGTGTGCGTGCGAGTGGGTGTGTATGTGTTCGTGTATCTATGTGTGTGTGTGTATGTATTTGTGTGGCTGTCTGTCCCCTACCATCGCTTGACAACCGATATTGGTGTGTTTATCTCCCTGTTACTTGACAGTTCGGCAAAAAAAAACCGATAGAATGTGTACTAGGCTTGCAAAGAATAAGTCCTCTGGTCAATTTCTTGGACTAACGGAGGTAATCCAGCATGACCACAATCAAATAGCTGAAACAAGTGAGAGCAAAAAAGAATTTAAATGCATCTATATATATATATATATATATATATATATATATATATATATATACTTAAACATTTATACACATTACCTACGTGCGCGCGCGTGCACACACAGACGCATGTACATGCACACACACACATATAAATGTTTGTGTGCATATGTCTGTCATATGTGACTTTCAAATACCTCTAAGGGAAAGGAAATGAGCAGGCTTTGTTAGTTACTAAAATAATGGAATGTTATTATTATATGAAATTTGATGAACAAATATTTAAATCCCGCTTCAGTAAGTAGAAATATGTATTACTTTGAGATCGTTATTCCATATTCATTATTAGCGTTTGAACGAAAATGTTGGGTAAATAGACTGTCTGGCTGAACCATCTTATAAGGATTAACGTCAAAATATCATTTTCTGCTCTTCTTGCAAATATCTCCATGCAAAGGGGAAAAGGCAACGGTTAATAGTTTTAATATTTTCACTGAGTTCGAGAGACAATTTTAAACTGATTTCGGTCGTCGCCAAAATGATTAAAACAATATTTTTTCATTCAAATAGAGTTGTATTTTCGTCTGCAGATAATTTTTGCCAATAATATTGTTGATACTTACCACATTAGATTTATTAAAAATAGATTTAATATTGCTTTTCCTGCGGATGGCGTCAACGCTGTGTTTGCTCGTTTTTATGATTATACTCATTTTACCCGCTTATATGAGAAAAGTGCTAAGAATCTGCTAGCTACGGCTTTCACAATTACTTCAGAAAGAACAATGAAGTATCTGATTTGTTGAGAGAGTTAATCTAAAACTACGAACACAAGATCGAAATGCCTCCCTCAGTCGCAGAAAAGTGTTGTTCTTTTTTAATATCAGATCTTGACTTACAGTAGTTTTAAACTAGTTTTCGGTATTACATTTATTAGACTTATGCATAATGTATATTATTAGTCAGTCAGTCACGAAAGTCAATGTGTTTGACTGACCCAGTGACAATTTTTTAATATATTTGCATGAAAACATACAGTAGCACATGAATCGAGTTCTTTTCTACCGTTGAAATTTCACTATGCTTCATTCATTCTTCACTAATATTCCGTAAAATAAATGCCACGCAGAATTATGTACCGGCGTCTATATAACAGAGGATAAATTTAAAATCGATGCCCCAGTATGGGCATCACCTAACGATTGAAATGAATGAGTGCATATGTATCTATATTGCAATAGACGTTTATTTGTACTACTTCTCTCTTCCGCAACAAAGATATTTCTACACGTATTCAATATTTCTTCCTTTATCTTAATAGAAATTCGTTTTAGTTAGAGGCGTATTTTTATGTGTTCTTACTACCTAGTGTCTTTCAAAGAATAGGTGTGGCACGTAATTAAATTAGATATGTGATCAAATTTATGAAGCTGGAAATATTCAATTTAATTCTATATTATAGAATAAGAAATCGATAAATTTAGTGTGCATTGAACGAAAAGTTCTTACCGTGTGTCAATAAAAGATATTTTTGTTACGTGATACATACATAAGTGTATATATGTATGTTTGTATGTATGTATGTATGTATGTATGTATGTATGTATGTATGTATTTATGTATGTGTGAGAATGTATGTATGTATGTATGTATATATGTATATTACTAGCAGCTTCAATTACTAAAAGTACAACGAAAAGGAGAAGGGGCTTGATCTTTTAGGCATAATAAATACAACTTCCAACAGAACCTACAATATGATCTTTAACAAAAAGGAAATCAGACATTAGGAAATGGTGCTTTGTCGAAACTGAAAATCCCCTGTAGTCTTGCTTCATCATACGACTGAACAAAATCTTATGAAGAAATTAACGAAAGCATTGAAAGTGATGGTCTATTGTAGCGGTGGCTGGAGGGAAAGTTGATCACTACTTCACGCAAATCAAGTGATATATTGAGGCTCATTTTGGTTAGAATGAAAATAGAAAGCAATCAAGAAATATTAATAATTGTAAAATTGAAATAGTGTCAGGTGACTTTCCTATGTGGTACATTGACGGAAACAAGATGACAAATTAGTGTCTCACATATCGATTTTGAAGGGGACGATTCGAAAAATTACCTGACTTTGGTAAAACACGTACAGGTCTTCTGGTTAGGTTTTTGTTGACATTATCAGAGAGAAATACACGTTCGCTCTGCATGCGAGAAATTACACGTTAAAATTTCAAATCTTACATACGGGATAATGGAGACCTTTGTTTTCCTACACATTACGAAATGTAATGGATATAGATGGAATAACAACGATTGAATGTTCGTTCACACTGATCTTGTGCTAGACGAAAACAAAAACACATTTGCAATATTTCGCGCAGTTCGATATATTTCTAACCAAGTATGTTGCATTCTGCTTTACGTGTCTATCATGAATGGCTGTCGCCATATTTTGTATTGGTGATGGCTCTGCACTTTTTATGATGGAGTCTATCAGACGTTTTACAATGTTAGTTCAAATTCGGTTTCCTAGTATGTCTTTACTGTCCTGTTTTTGTTGCCAACTTTGACCCTCCATACAACCGAAATTTTATTTTGGAATTTATGAGAGCAACTGTCTTCGAAGACTCATTTTGTTTTTGAAAGCACGAAATGAGGAGTAGATAGACTGCCGACAACTGATAAATAGTCGTTCTTTATGTTACTTGTACAGTGTTCTATTTTTTCTCTCGTTGTTTGCGTATTTAACTCGTTTGTTTTCGTACTTCATGTTGTTTACACAGTTGGTGACGTCCTGTATATATATATATATATATGCATATGTATGTATGTATGTATGTATGTATGTATGTGTGTATTATATATGTATGCATGCATCATGTATATGTATGTATATATATATATATATATATATATATATATATATATATATATATATATATATATATATATTTATATATATATATATATATATATATATATATATATATATATATATATATATATATATATATATATATATATATATATATATATATATATATATATATATATATATATATATATTAGATCACGTTAGTCTCTTGCGTAAATATATACGTGGCTAAGCAAAAATATATATAAATGTAAACATATTGTCCATCTATCTGTCACCCTCTATGTCCCCTTTCTCTCTCTATCTTCATATATATATATATATATATATATATATATATATATATATATATATATATATATATATATATATCTTTGTGAGATAATTCAAATATATCTAGTTGTTTTCCTTACATTAACCTGAGACATATATTGACGTGCGGGTAATTGCATATCCATGGGTGAAAGGGTTTCATTATATCCAACATTTTTTTCCCTCTTCGGTACTTTTCGCCCGTGTATGTCAATCATAATAAACATGTTAAATATATTTTGTAATCAAACTTAGTTACAAGAAAGTTGTATATCAGGAAGTAAAATATCAGTAAAACCCTGATCAAATAATTTTTGTATTTAAGTTTGTCTCATTTTTGTATTTTTCTTATTTTGTAGTCTACCGTACACTTGCCATGCATTTGTATATACACGCGGTACACCTGCACGATGTAACGAACGAGTAGATAATAAATGGCACCAAAAATTTAAGCCATAGCTCGTTTTTGTTATTACACTGGTGACTGTGACCCCGCTCGCCTAGATGTCTACACGAAGCATATATATATATATATATATATATATATATATATATACATACAAGAATAAGGGCAGGGAATCATCAATTAGTAATAGAATTAATAATTAACAATTTTGCCAAGTAGTTCAGTATGAAAAAAACCTTTATCGGTAAAATCATTTATCATCGTAAATATACAGGGATTAGCATTGAGTTGCTTCTCCAACATACTGAAAATTTAGAAATAGCAGTCAAAAAACTACTGATTCTAAACTACAATTTTTTCTCTAAATGGATGGCGATATTTATGGCGCACATAGAACAAAAAACCAGAGTGAAAAGCAAAAACAAACCTGCCTTTAGTTAATTGGATACGAACGTTTCGCGGTTAAGATATTAATCTATTCCGTCTCATCAGCCCAATATTCTGATAAATCTGAAAGTGTCTCTAAAAAAAATATCGCCATCCATTTAGAGAAAAATTTGTAGTTTAGAATCAGTAGTTTTTTGACTGCTATTTCTAAATTTTCAGTATGTTGGAGAAGCAACTCAATGCTAATCCCTGTATATTTACGAATATATATATATATATATATATATATATATATATATATATATATATATATATATATAGTCTACTAATAATATAAATTTGCATATAAATGCTCACATGTAGGTATGTAGGTGTGTAAATATGTGTGGATGTGTATGTGTGTGTGTGTGCATACCTGCGCGCATGCATGTATATTTATGAATATAAACATGGGTAAGTTTGCATAATACACAGAGGGGCTGACAGAATTTTGTCTTAAAACAACAGTTGCCATAATTGCTTATCTTTCTGAAAACCGTTATTCTTTGTTCAAAGCCAAACGTATTTTTTCTTCTTCTTCTTCTTCTTCTTCTTCTTCTTCTTCTTCTTCTTCTTCTTCTTCTTCTGCTTCTCCTCCCCCTCCTCCTCCTCCTCCTCCTCCTCCACCTTCTTCTTCTTCTTCTTCTTCTTCTTCTTCTTCTTCTTCTTCTTCTTCTTCCTCTTCTTCTTCTTCTTCTTCTTCTTCTTCTTCTTCTTGTTCAATAACAACCTATGTCCTGAAATCTTATTTCCAAATTCACTCACGTAACTATTGACAATATTGAAGCACTTCCATATTAAACATTCGAATTGTTCTTCGCACAATATATCTGATACCTCCATCTACCACTTCATTATAACTTACCAAATATACTTTGTTTTCTTTCATCATTTGAATATTATATGCGACTATTATCAGATTTTCACAATATTTTCATTAAGTTTCTGTTCGCAGAGTGTCAGTTATTATATAAATAGATTGTCACTCGTTTTCAAAATGAATTTATACATAAATCGTGTAATCCGCCTTGAAATAGAAGTTTATTGCCACGCGTCACACTTACAGTTAATGTAATGGTTTCCGTTATTGTTAATTGTCCTCGTGAATACGTTTTGTTGAGCAATGAAGAATATTATCGATCAACGCTGTTAATTATGTAATATTTAGTAGAAAAGTTTCTTGCCTTCTGCCATAAAGTACATTGCAAGCAGTATGATCGACGTTTTACTGAAAAGAGAATAGCGGATAATTATGTGTATTGCTCATTTGTATGTGACTGAACAACTAGTGAATATTTCGTGAAACATTTGTTGAAATAATGTGTTAAACGTTCAAGTGAGGTACAATGTGTTCTTTTTTTGTTTTCGTTTTTTGGCCAGTAAACTATTTTGGAAAGCTTCGATACTTAATCTCACTTTAAAAAAAAAAAATGTTTGGCTAACCATATTTACCTGCTCAGGTTTATGATAACATTCTTTTTTAACCGTGATTATTCACCACTTTATGTATGTATGTATGTATGTATGTATGTATGTATGTATGTATGTATGGACGGATGGATGGATGGATGTGTGTATGGATGTATGTATGTATGTATGTATGTATGTATCTATCTATCTATCTATCTATCTATATACCTATCTACCTATCTATCTATCTATCTATCTATCTATCTATCTATCTATCTATCTATCTATCTATCTATTTATCTATCTATGTCGTAATTCAGATATATATAGATATAATGCATTTATGCATATGATGCAACCTGGTTTTTTTTTTTTTACAACAGATCGTAGGTCGCTGTAATTATCCGCTACACGCTGTAACATTGAGAGAAACTCACTGAAAGCGTTCTTTCAAAGATAAACTGTGTGGTTTCATCACATCTATTTATGTAACAAATGCCATCGTTCATTTTTGCTCGCTAAATTGCTCTCAGTATATGCATAATTAGGGTGAAAATAAGCTGACCTTTGCTTCTTTTCTACAGAAAGGTATTTCATTTCTTCCTGAAAAAATTGCCACTGTGTAGATAAGCAAGTTTAGGCAGCCTTCAGCTGTTGGCTGTTCAATAGCTTACTTCAGTTTTCTTGATATCGACGTCATGGATAGGCCAGTTAATTTCCATATTATTTCCAATTATTTTCTGTAAGAGATCGGTAGCTGGATGTCCTTAATGGCTATACGATTCTGTGTGAAGTATCACCGGAAGTTAAATGTGCGTTACCATAGATTGTCAGTTTTATGGTAGCCAGAATATTATTCGTTCTGAAGCACTAAGTATCCGATGCCTGCGTTTCCTTCTCATTTAACCGGTTTATCGATGAGGACATAAACCAGTGTGTGTGATGAACTCTAATGATCACAGCTTAACATTTAAAATTTAAAATTAGTAACCAGCATTCCGCAGACAATGATGTGTAATATCATGCTGATATTTTACCCAGCATGCTATCGATAGCATGCTGGGTAAAACACTTGGTGATATTTCGTCCGTCTTTAAGATCAGAGGTAAAATTCTGCCGAGGTCGACTTTGCCTTTCATCATTTAGGGGTTGATCAAATAAGTACTAGTTCGACACTGCACTTCATGCAATTGACAGACCCCTCATCTACATTTGGCGGCCTTGTTCTTAAATTTGAAACCGATATTATGTTGATATTAACATATCTTTTCACATTCTCTTCGTCCCTTTTGAATTTTAGTTTTCACTTTTCCGTAAATAGGAGTGTATGTACTTACAGAGAAAACACAGTATATCTAGGGCTACAGATTCAGCGAGGCTGGCCTTTAAATCCTTTTAATGAAATTAGGGATAGAATATATTTTGAGAAAGATTTCATCAGCAATTTCACCCTAATAACGGGTTCAAATTTTGGCACAACGCCAGCAGAATTCGAGAGAGAGCGGAAGTCTATTACATCAAATCTACTCATCAACCAGAATTTTATTTTATCGACCCGGAGAAGATGAAAAGTAAAGATCCCGTTGTAATTGAAATCTGAACGTAAAGTTGGGTGAAATGCGGCAAAGCATTTTGTCAGTACGCCGCCTGCAATAAAGCATTAAGGTGAACGTTCCTTCTTCCTTTGCTGGAAAGTGATAATTAGATTCAATAAGTTAATGAAGTATTTTGACCCAAGTTTCATTAGTTTCAGTACAATGGTACTTTCGAAAGGAACCTGTTTTATCGCGTATATAAACGATAAGTTGTGGGATGCACTAAAATAATAGATTTTAGCATACATATATTTAAGAACAACATTCATAACAACCAAGATAAAAATTAAAAAAATTGAATTATATCTGGTGATAATAACAGTCTGCGTAGATTTAATGTTCCGCTGATAATTTGTTAACAAAAGTGAAGCTTTTATTAAATAACACAGAACACCAGGAGATTCGTTCAAGATAATTAATACTAATATCTAACAAACCTTGTTACCTTTATGTGCGCTCAGATGTTCATGTTTTCTCATATGTTATTATAGACGTATTATTGGCTTCATACTACGATGGTTACCGGCATTCTGAATACGTTCCTTGCTAATTTACATCAAATGACTCAAGAAAGCAACAGGGAAAATACATTTACTGATGTGTTATGATAGAGAATTTCAACATCATTGTGGCGATGTAAAAAAAAAAATCCATAATATTCGAAGAGAACCAAAATTTATAAGGAAACGATGAATTTGATACTTCTGTAGCACGAGTAAATATATATATATATATATATATATATATATATATATATATATATATATATACATATATACATATACATATGTGTGTGTGTGTGTGTCTATATATGTTTGTATATGTATGCGTATATATATATATATATATATATATATATATATGTGTATGTATGTATATATATATATATATACATATATATATATATATATATATATATATATATATATATATATATATATATATATATATATATACGCATACATATACAAACATATATAGACACACACACACACACACGCACACACACACACACACATATATATATATATATATATATATATATATATATATACATATATATGTATATTTATGTAGTGATTTCTATATATCTTTCATCATACTCTTTTTATACTCACTACAAAATATGTTCGGATTTTTATTACACGACATCACATCCTGATAGCTATAAGTTTATCAGCTCGAAGTAGTAATATACAGAATGCTGTATAATTAGAGAATGCATAGACGCATAAGTAGATGCTTATAGCAATATATATGCATATGCTTATGTGTGTGTGTCTTTGTGTGTGTTTGCATGTGTGTATGAGTGTTTGCGAGTCTCTGTGTGTTTGTCTGTGTGCGTGCGTATGTGTACATATGCGAACTTTAGGTTTGTTAAAATATGTTTGTGCCGTATTTCGATTTCTAAAGGCAATTCACTGCGGCGAATTTGTCTGTAGAAGCTGAAACACGTCGCAAGCATATTTAAACTAACCTAAAGTTTGCTAATTTCTAAACACTGCTTGGCGCTGCTACTTCTGAATTTCTTCTGACCTGGTGGTCAAAGGCCACAGATTCTACGTTGTTTTTGGCTGTTTTTTTATATTTAAATTTACAGCTATAATTAAGTCTGTCCAGAGTTGCCTATCTTGAGCAGTTGCCATTGATGACAACGAAAGCTATAAACAAGTCTGGAAATCCGACAGGAGACATCACTAGACAAATATGGTACTTTTTCACGCCTTTCTCATGAGTGAGATCATTTGCTCTACGGTAACTGCTGTGAATTTGCCATTACAAATTGAAATATATCACAACCATAATTTAACTAACCTACAGTTCACCTAAGCCAAAACATTGTTTGGCAGTGATATTGCTGAACACACACACACGCACTTATATATATATATCATTTATATTATTATTTGATTAAACGACCCGCATCCATTTCCAAGTAAGTTTCTCTTTATCGTTTTGATGCGACTCTACTCCATACTGTTTTCTCTCTCATCCTTTCTCTAATACCCTTTTTTCCTCCCCTTCGCCGTTTTCTATCTCTCCCTCCCTCTTACTCCCTTTCTCTCTCTTGTTGCTTACACGTGACCATCATCCATCTTTCTATTCCTCACATGATCATCTTTCTTTTTTTTCATGACTGTCTTAAGGACAGCACATATCCTATCTCTCTCTCCTATCTTTTCTCTTGTCAAAGAAAATATTTCTTCAGCGTTCACTAGTTTACCCTCGTTCTGGTCTAAAAACTGTCCATGTTTCTTTTGCGTTCGGTTTGCTTCATATATCTCCACTGTCCTGTTTTAGTTCCCAACTTTGACCATGCAGAAATCCCAAATTTTATTTTGGAACTTATGGGAGCAACTGTCTTCGAAATCTCACATAGTCATTGAATGCTTGAAACGGGGAGTAGATAGACAGCCGACAACTGATGAAGGGCCGTTCTTCCGAGTAAGTATATGTATATATATATATATATATATATATATATACATATATATATATATATATATATATATATATATATATATATATATATATATATATATATATATATATATATATATATATATATATATATATATATATATATATATATATATATGTAAGTATACATATCACCTGGCAAGGCTGTTTTTTGATGAGTCGGGTCCACTGGCCATGGCTTTCAATCCATTCCCCTCGC
>NC_142946.1:19860341-19862841 GCF_046866305.1 Octopus bimaculoides | reverse complement strand
TCCACATATGAATATATATAGAGATATATTGGCGCAAGCTTGTGAAAACGTGTGAAGTTAAGTTTCTTAAGTCTCATGAAAACCTTGAAACTCTCACACTAGAGTGAGTTGAACTGAAATTTAAGTGGTCTCTAGTTAAATATATTAGCATCAATGTGAATACACCGTAATTAAAAAAGCATTTATATATCGATCAACTTTAATGGCAGTTCTAAGGATATTTCCATCGTCAAATGAGCAAGATTTGCTCACCGCGTGGTCGAGTAAAAAAGACTTAACAGATCTGACACCTCTGTCGACACTCTATATGTCACACAATTACTCTTGCTGAATGACAGAGGGACCAACGAAAAATCCCCATACCTGAGAGATTTAGTGACATGTAATCAAGCAAAATGCATGGCACTAACAGAAGCACATCTGGAAGGCTGACATGTTAGATGCTGAGATAAATTCGCCAAATGATGATTATTTCAAACTGAGAGAGGAAGAACTCCCGATGGAACTACAATGTATCTCCTAGAGTATGTCACACCTATAGTCCTGCTGTCACATTAAAATTCAGTTTGTGGCATTCTTTTGGCATACATTAAACAGATGAAAATAGTTATATGTACTACATATCGTGCACCAGATATTCTAAATCGTATGGACTCATTGAAAGAGATTGAAGAAGTATTAACTATAACACCAAAAAATGGAAGAACTATTAACCAAACTAGATGGCAGCCTTCACATACTTCAACCTCCCTAGTGTCAAATGATCTGAGGGCTGTAAGCAGTGCTTCTGCTCGATCGCACCATGTGCTCTTTATGGAGCAAATAGTGCTCTACCAGTCATGTTCTGAACATCTGCTTCAAAAATTAGGCGCTAATCTGTAATGCTAGGTTAACATCGACGATTTCCACGCAACGTAATAAAATATGATTTACAGTGTATAGTCTCTAGAAAGTTGTAGATATATTGGCTACTAGGAGCACCCAACTGCATTCCAGCTTGAACTTTCATAAAGCTGATTGGAAGGGTATTCAGAAAGTGGGCATGAAAAAAATCTGCTCAACCAGCCTTTTTATGCAAGATGCTGACATAAAGCTATAGCATTGTATGATAGGCATGCCTGATATATTCAAAACTTTTGCAACAGAGGAAATATCAAACTCACAGAAAAAAAAGAAGATAATTCCCAGAGATCGAAATGTTCTAGTGACACGACGAGCAAAAATTACAATGAGGCAAAATGGTTCACTAAAGGATGGCGAATAATTTTATCTCAAACGGATTTTGCTTGATATTGAAAGTGAACTGAAACACTCCCATGAAAAGGAGAGAGCAGTGAATGATGCCAGGCCTGTTAAAAAAAAACGGAGAAACATTAAGCTATCTATAAGTTTTCAAAAGAGTCTGTTTCAGTAGGGACGCTATTCAAAGAAAATGTCTTAAAGAGTGCTGGCACCCTTAGGAAAAGTGAAATACTCAATCTGCGATGCAAAATTGTTTTCGCAATTGCGTTGAGACCATTGGAAGGTATTATGCCTAATGAGTTCTTCGGAATCTCACATCGACCCCAAATGATGGAAATTATTGAGTACATCGAAATATCAGCTATTGATTAAATGAGCTCAAATTCAGCTGTTTATTAAATGAACTTAGAGTTAGCCATAGGCCCTGATGGATTCCCAAAGAGGCTCTAGTAAGATCACTACAGATTCTCTTCCAGAGCATACTTGCAATTGGGAGATTTTCCAGACTGCTACAAGAAAGTATAATATGTCCTGTCCAGAAAGAAGTTAGTAGATACTAAAAATTATAGACTTATCGATGTAAAGCTATATTTCAGCAAGGTCGTGGCACATATTATTTTCCGAAAGATGATTAAGTTCCTAGAACATACTGACCTACCTCCTGGCACCCGATATGTGTTTCGCTTATAAAGAAGCTGCCTTTTGCAGCATTATGACTATGTGTTGAAACAACTCACAAATCACTCAAACGTGGATATGATATATATATATCAATTTTGCAAAAGTGTTTAATAAAGTTGACCATGGGATGATATGTCACAAGCTATGGAGACTACGTATAGCCGGAAAACTGCGAGGCTGGTTACATGACTTCTTAAAAGAGAGTAGCCAAACTGTGGTAACTAATCGAGCCTTCTCCAAGAAGACAGCAATAATGAGTGGAGTGTCTCAAGTGACTGTCATGGGGTCACTGCTGTTTGTGATGGCTGTTTGAGACATGCCAGCAGTTGAATATAGAATCATTCTTACTAGGTATGTCGAAGATCAAAAAGTAATAGAGGCAGTGAAGGAACATTTCGATGGTAATCTACAGAAAGAGGTAGATGCCATTTATAAACGGGCTGAATCAAACAACATACAATTTAATGTAGGAAAAGTTTGTCAGCTATATTGTGATAATATAACGCAAGAAAGATTCTTTGGGAGAACACGAGTGGCAATCCCAGATTCAAGTACAACGTGTGATCCAGGAATTATG
>NC_142946.1:19840341-19857841 GCF_046866305.1 Octopus bimaculoides | reverse complement strand
GACACACAAATAATACATACATATATAAGTATATTTATAGTGAGAATTTACAACAAAAAAAGACAGAAGTCGAAGATGTATTAACTTAACGCTCAGGAAGTAAGAACGACTTTTACGTTTCCAGCACGTGCTCTTCGACAGAAAGGAACACGGAAACAAACAGGGAGAGAAAATAAAAAAAAATGCTTAGTGTTTAAGGATCTATCATTGCGAATGTATATATATATATATATATATATATATACACGACGGCTTTCTTCCAGTTTCCGTCAACGAAATCAACCCGCAGGACTTTGATAGGCCCGAGGCTATAGTAGAAGACACTAGACCAAGATGCTTCGCAGTGGAACTGAACACGTATATATACATAAAGATATTTGTACAGAAAGGGAGAGACAGAGAGAGAGAGAGAGATGCGCATAAATACTTATAAATACACATGTCTATGTGCATTATTTGTGTGTATGTATGTGTGTGTATGCGTGTGTATATATGATATTTGCGTGTGCGTTCTAGTTGACAGTTCTATTGATTACTATTAATGTGAACATGGTTGTTCTTCAGGGAGCTATCGTCGTTGTTTTACACAAAAACCGCTATGCTAGGTGACATGTTGTTACATAATACATCATGTAATTGTGGCTTTGTTTTGTTGTCTATACGACAAACAAAAATACAAACACACATCTATCTATTCTACTATTTATTATATAGGCATTATAGGCAACCTTAATATGCGCTAAATCTCGTATAGAGTCATTCAAACACACTCATAAATAATATTAACCAACACTATATCACTATCGAGGAATAACTTAAAAACCTTAGCTGACATAGGTATGTATAATTAAAATCTAATTTCCATCTCCGATAGGAAACATGTGATGCATAGACATTCTCATACACACACACGTGCATTCACTTCTTTCTACGTCAAGACGTACAATTACTTACATACATTCAAGCATGCATGCATGCATACACACACACACACACACAGACACACACACACACACACACACACACATATATATATTCCGAATTTGTGTAAATGTGTATGGAATAATATATCAGTTGAATAAAGTTAAATCGTGGTCTGGTTTTCACGTTTTTTTTATCAAGGTGTTTAAAAGAAAATTTTTGTTTTTACAATGTCGAAGTGCGTTAAGCATTAAAAAATATTTGGTGGTGAATAGTTGAATTGGCGCTTTAAAAAATACGTTCGTAGTAATTATCAGATTTCAAAATGTATTTAACTGACAGTTGAGTCAAGTATCTACACACACAAACACACACACACATACACACATGCTACAAAATGTCCATAAACTAAACAACACTAAACAATTATTATTTTATAAGATTTGAAACTAAATCACGCAACAACTGTGTATGGTTTTGAATCTACCACGAACCCGGTACCCCTTAGTAAGTTCAATTCTAGGAGCAATAAAATTTCAATAAAGGAAAACTAAGAACCAGGAAAACACAAGATCGATACTATTCATCGTCAACAATCATATCAAGTTTACATCCAACATCTGCCGTTGAACGGCTATTATTACGGGTTTCCTTTCTCTCTTTCTCTCTCTCTATCTCCATCTCTCTATCTCCATCTCTCTACATATGTGGATATATAAACATTATCGATAATATATACAGAACGCATTGACACAGGAGAGCGCACTTGGCAGTTGGCTGCGATTGAGAGTGGTGGAAAATACTCTCTCAAAGCGCCGGGTGTTAAAACATTTCCGAGTCATGGAGATAACTTACCACAGGTCCTATACACTGATGGACATCCTTATTTCACCATTTCTGTGGCTTAATAACATCAAGTACCCGGAGGTGAACAGTACTACCTGTCCAAAACTTATGCTTATAATTTCCAAACTACGTGGTGCTATTCTCGGACAATGCATACATAAAACTTAATTCAAATAGGAAATAGAAGCAGCGTTATATATATATATATATATATATATATATATATATATGTATAGCAAACATTGAATTCCCCCCACTTCTCGGTAAAGCAAAAGATGTTTCTCTTTAATAGTTTTCTCTTATTTGAGTCATATCAGAAGTGTCTACCTTCAACATCGCTTTACCAATCTCAGAGCAACATGTAGCAATTCTGTTTATATACACATCAAATCAAGTTGCTTCACAGAAATGGAGTTGCTAATTTGCATGCTACTCGTGTTTAACATTTTATTTAATGTCTTCGGCCTCTCGTAAGATAAACTACATTATCAAGCCATGATATATGTACATCTATGTTGTTGTTACTAACGTGACAATTCTTCCTATTTCTCTAAACATTGAAAGAATGATGAGGAGACTTAAAGAAATCTTCAACGGATCGCAAACCTAATATATATCTATATAATTTATTCTTTGCCTATTTGGTACTCGTTTTGTACGGAAAGTAACGTACAAGTTGTACATCTTTTCATGTTTCTGGTATAATTTGTCATTAAAATGTGATATTCTACATTTGTTCCTTCTAAACTTGTGGACCTACAAATTCTATGTCTTTCAACTTATCAATTACTACCAGTTCTGGTCATTCGGTTTGAAACATTTCATAATGTTGTTTTCTATAATTTACTAACGTTGTTTTCTTAAGTATTAGATGTAGCGAAATCAAGTTCGTCAAGCCGATAAAATTCAATTACGAAAACATTACTTTCGATCCATTTTGTTGATGTTTAATGGGAGTAGATTCAAATGTAGGCACGTTTGTTTGGTGGTATTGGCACTTTACTAAGATGGATGTACCGACAAAGATGAGAAAATGATAGATTCTGCAGTAGTGTGTTGCCAATCCCCTTGTTTGTGCTTTGTGCTAGTTTTCTTTCGTTGATAGTTGTAACATTATCAATATTTTTCTTTCGTTCATTATTCTTGGCATTCCTTCTTTTGATCCTTCAGAACATTCTGGCATATGACCTGAAAAGTTAGCTTGTTTAATACTATTGTGATAAGTTGGGTATTACATTGACTGAGAATTGCTCGAAAATGAATTGTGGCTGCAGCTGGTCTATGAGAAAATGTAAGTGTATTTAGGAGAGATTTACTGACACTAATGGATGCAGTAGGTGCTTTTGGCATGATCTACCGTTATTTCCCTTTGTGTAAACAACTGTGTTAGTTCTATTTTTGTGACTGTTCGCGGGGATGGAGATGTTAGTTCTAATATATTGCTAAAAGTACAATAACTTCACCACTTAAAACACTCCCAATTGTAACCTTCACCTGGTTTCTGCTTCCACGACCGACGTATACAACACATACATATAGTAAACTAGTAAACGGCACCGAAACCATTCCTAAGAGGGGAAATATAACAACCACTATCACTATAATAGGAAATGCTGCCCACTTCATGAACAATTCCTTCATGTATATAGCCATTTGTTACTTGATTATTCTTGAAATCAGGAGTGGTTTTTAATGGCAGGAAAGCGTTCTAATCTCCAAACACGATTACAATGATTTTGAAAATAGGATTAACTGACGCTACAAATTGTATAGAAATGAAAAGTGTTCAGCGCTGCCAACTAATGAAACAGTAATAATTTTATGAGTAAAACAAAACACAATTGTTTTATAATTCTCTCTCTCTCTCTCTCTCTCTCTCTCTCTCTCTCTCTCTCTCAGTCTCTCTCTCCCAGTCTCTCTCTCTTTCAGTCTATCTCTCTCTCAGTCTCTCTCTTTCTCCCTCCTCTCTCAGTATTTCGCACACGCAGCTACAGGCAAAAGTAAACTCATACACACCACGTAATCTCTCTGTCTCTCTCTCTCTTTGTTTTTCCTCTCAGTTTTCACTTCACACAGTGAAACAAACATACATACCCAAAAGTGAAAGTAGAAATATTAGTGTATGCACAAACACTGTAAACCTGTAGAGGCGCATAACGCAAACATACACTACATAAATATGCATTTATGCATGTGTGATTGTAAGAGAATTACGCACATATGCATACGTATCTGTAATATATATATATATATATATATATATATATATATATATATATATATATATATATGTATGTGTGTGGATATAAATACTATACGTGCATGTGTATTTAGAAATAATATCTACTAACTGTGTTGAAGTTTACGTAACTATATCTATATATAAGATTTATACCTTTCTTTTCATTACTTTTAACTCATGTCTTAAGTACCAAGTACCTTATCCTGATATTTTAACAATTGAACTTTTTCAAGAAAAGAGACACAGAATCTACTCCTTACACCCAGCGACTGTTGCAACAATTATCACTCTGAAGGAGTGAAACAAAATGGGTCTGATCTGTATCACTACCTATAAAGATAACATTTTCTGTATGTAAAGCACGTTTATGAATTTCGGCTCCACACCTCGTCGTGTAATTTATATTAAAGGGCATGTATCTGGACGTTTTAATTATGGGAAATAACACGGGAATTTCCTTCAAAGCATTCCATATTGTCTTAAAGCGTATGCCATATATCATATATAGAAAGGATCTGTTCTAGCAAAGCTTAATTGGGGTTAATCAAAAACAAGAAAACAACAACAAAGTTTGTGCCATGCACAGGAATAAAGGCCACCCTGCAATCACTCGAACTACTGAAAATTACCTCAAAATCTTCTGCAAATCTCACCATATTATAAATGAAAAGCAAGCGTATTCTTTGGAATGCATACATGAATTTTGTGAAAGCTGTAAAGAGAGTGATGTGTTAACTAGTACAGCTGTAGAGAAACAAATGCGCACGCACGTACGCAGTATCTCTCACGCGATATATTGTATGAGCAAAAGCCTTTGTACTTTTGAGTGAGCATGGCAAGCCTAATAATGGAAGTCAACCACAGAAACATGACAACAGCAAGAATAATCTCTATTCACTTATAAGGATGGACAATGCGAAGAGAGAGAAGCAGCCATTATAGGGAAAATGGAAAAAGAAAATCGTAAAACCCATTAAAGGCGTGTGTGTATACAACTGTGAATAGACTACATAGACACTAAGAAAGATCTAATCTCCCGAAGAAGGAAAGATGTAAGCCACCTTTTCTCATAATAAAAAAAAAATTCACCGTTTTAACCAAGGCTAGCAAGCTATTTAATCAGATACCTTTTTGGAATGTACAACAGAAATTAGAACCAGTAATGTGCATTAAAAAAGGAAAGATACGATTGGTATAAGTTATTATAGTTATTATAGTCATATATCAATGATCAATCCGAAGAGTCTCTTACATTGTGACTACAACTCCTCATGGAATATAGTGAAATATCTAGGGAAGAAATTTCGTGGTTATTTTCTAATTGTTTACACATATATGTGTAAAAAAATAACAGAATAAGTTTGGCTTTACACTGGCAAGTACACCAGAACTTAATGAACCAGCTGGTGTTATGAGGGATAACACATAGGTACAACAGAAGGGGCGATGCAAAAGTTTTGCAATCCACTGATTATGAACAAAATAAGAGGGCAATGACGATATTATTGTTTCCAGAAAATAAAAAGAAGGGGAAAATAAACATAAGAGAGCAATGAAGATATTATTGTATTCAGAAAATAAAAAAAGAAGGGGAAGAAATCGGTAAAATTAGTAATTATGCTAGAGATACATTTATTTAAAATGATTCTAAGCAATGACGTAAAACGTTGTCTACGTAAATTCCCTCATTAAGTTAATCTTACCTTAAAAATTAAAACCAAAGCTTATAAAATAGAAATAAAGTAATTCAGAATACAGTGTTGAATTAATAATGAGCGGAGTATAAAATCTACATTGATAACTTATAATTAAAGATGGTTGTCATATTACATTTTCTCACGTACGCCCACATTCTTTCAATGCATACACATACGCATATATAGATGTAGATGTGTGTTTACACACACACACGCACACACATACACACAGACATGCACGCGCACACACACATGTTCTTTAATCATTTGTTAATATTTGTATGTACCACTCCCTCGCGTAGTTTTTTTTATTGTCTTTCTTCGTAATTGGGATTAACTATACATACATATATATATATATATATATATATATATATATATATATATATATATATATATATATATATATATATATATTTCTATATATATATGTATATTTGTTTATATGTGCTTGCTCGTGTATGCTTTTGCATCTGTTGTTGTGTACGTATTATACTCAATTGGCTATGGTGTCAGTTTAACATTAAGCCAACTCCGGTAGGATACAAGAAATTTATGTTTATAAAGTGATTTATAGAGTAAAGAATTAAAAGTTTAGGATGGTACAACAATGCACGATAATACGAAAAATTGACTGTATACCTGTTGTAATTTGGTTATCTATAGTCCGATGATATTTCGGAATTACTATTCTTTCTTCAAATATTCTTAGATGGAGTTTCTACTATAAACTGTTTTCCAATGGTTTTCTTTTTTTCGGAAGCGTCTCAGTAGTGTTCTGACGGAGCTTCTTCTGGA
The DNA here is from genome assembly GCF_046866305.1 of Octopus bimaculoides. Taxonomy (NCBI): domain Eukaryota; kingdom Metazoa; phylum Mollusca; class Cephalopoda; order Octopoda; family Octopodidae; genus Octopus; species Octopus bimaculoides. The sequence continues at coordinate 19,851,337 of NC_142946.1, read as the reverse complement.
ATTCCTCATGAGAAGTGCGTGAGGTCGGCTATGTTTCAATCTCGTGTGTATTGGTTCATCTGTAGCGCTGCTTCTAAGTGATGTGTTATACGTGCAGCTTCTCTTTTTATTAAGAATGAATCTACACACATCCAGATGTAGCTAAATAATATATTGATTACCAACTTCCAGCCTGTTGTTAATTTTGGGTCCTAGTCTGTGTATGAGTAAAGATTCCTTAATTCTTAAATTACCCAAATTTCTTTCATTGGCCTCAATTGTGACTGTTATGCCTTTGTCAGTGTTCCGGCATCTGTCTAGATGTTTTCTGAAGGAGGAGACTCTCGTGTTCAGATGTTCTTTGATGCGGACGTGTAACGGTCTTGTTGTGCTACCCACATAGAACTTGTTGCATTTGTTACGTTGTATTTTATACACAACATTTACCCGTTGGCATAAATCTGTGTCACGGATGGGACAATTTGTTAATGTGCATTGATTGTTGTCCCTTATTCGTTTCCTTTGCGAGGTGTCCTCTCAGCGAGGGGCCGGAGTGGGCTAGTTGTATGTCTAGCCCTTCTATTTTTATGGCTCTTCGGATGGCTGTAGTTATCTTCTCGCTAAAATGGGGTATTTTAAGGAAGCATGTGTTGCTGAGTCTTCTATGTGTTTCGGCATGTTGGTCGTCTTGGATATTTAAGCCGATTTACAATGGATCTAGGATACCCGTTGGTTTTCAATATATCTAGGAAGCGTGTAGTGTGGGTCAGCTTGTCCTCCGTTCTGCTGCACTTGCCTTGGTTGCGTGAAAGTTCATTTCTGGCGTATCCTATTTTGGCACCGAATGGAAGTGCTGAATTGTATTGGACAAACATACCTCTACTGGCTGCTTTCCTGTAGAACTCGGTGTGGATCTCTCCTTCTGTTATATTCAGTTTGTAGTCAAGTAATGATAGTGATCCAGTGATGTCGGGATATAGAGGTCTTACGATATGCGGAGGGAAACAGAGTACATAACGTTGAGTGCAGTACGTAGCTGGTGTGGAAACGATATGAGTGAAGGAAGAGAGAAGACAAGCGGGAAATAACTACGTGGAGATGGCACGTGGTGAACCACATTCAATGACCCGAGTTCACTGTGTCATCAGCGAAGACAGGAAAAGATGACCACCACACGTTTGGGGGTTGGAGTTGAGGATTTTGTGTTGGTGTATTGCTTTGCTGCCAATGACTTGAATTGTTCTTTTTGTATATGGAAGAGGATACAGATATTTACTGATATAGTTATGTGTAGATACTATCAGCCGCTATATTTGGTATTATTTCAGCTTACTTGCTTACCAAATGAGAAATAATAACACGGTAACTAAGGAATATAAACGCAAAATCAGAAATACTTTAGATAAGAATTGTACTATTATTAATACCAAATTCTGACAATCATTTTGCTTGGAATGTACAAATGAACGAGTTCAGAGGGTCTTAAACCTGTAGCATTGGTATTATCGATTTTTATACGTCGTTGCCACAAAGCTATGTTACTGAATATCTAAATCCACGAGACTCTATCCGGTTTGTGAATGTCTATATATTATATAGAGCACAATAGAAACCGAAGAATATATTGATGGTTCGCATCGGCAAATATTAGTATGCACAGTCGTAAAATAGAATGAGTTGCTTCGCCGCGAGGACAAGGAAGGAGACACCTTTGATATTTCTTTGGGAATGTAATTCCTCCCTTAGAAGATTATTTGTACCTACACACAGACACAGACAGACACACATACACACATGCACACACATGTATATATATATATATATATATATATATATATATATATATATATATATATATATATATATATATATATATATATGAGAAGAGAGAGGAGGAGAATTTTGATTATCACCAAGTGGTGAGTTTATATATATATAACATAAAACAAAGAAATGCAAATAGTTTACATAGTTTTAATATAGATTTTTTATACATTTTATGAGTGAAAGAGTATTGTATTTGTCGACCGGTTTCGCTTTCGCTGATCATGAAAATGAAATTATTGTAATTTCGTTCATGTTTTTGGAAGGAATTTTGTGACTGAAGTTAGAAGTAGATGAATACAAGGGGAGGTAATTGGTGATCGTTATTATTCGGGACAGGTGAAGAAATTGCTTGTTTTTTTTTTGGGGGGGGGGGGGGGTAAATATACAAGAAGTCAAATGCTTAGGTGATGAGATGAAATATGTACAGGGATGGGTATGTGATCATGAATTAAAATATATACTGAGAGCAAAGTTGGTTACACGTTCATATTGAGGCGTGTTCTGTATTTTACGATAAATAATATTTTTTTTATTTAAACATACTTCTACAGAAATTGTTTCTTTGCACTGGTAGATAAGGAAAACTGTGGAGTTTGGTTGGATATTACCTGCACACATCTCTATGTGTTCATTGAAAGGGATCTGACTGTACTGTTGGAAACAAACTTGTTTCTTATATAGGGTGGTTCTCCGTCTAATTGGAATAATTGCTTGTCCTATATAGTTATGTCCACAACCTGAAAAAGTTATAACATCAATTAGATTCTCGGAAGCACAAGTGAAGTTGGCTTTAATTGTGGACCTCTCTCCTTGTAATGAATAAAAATTCAGAGCCTTTCAGTAGGTTGAGGCAGGTTCCACAGTTTGGACGCCCACATTTTTTAACCATTGTTTTCCTGGTTGTTGTGTAAAGCTTCGCATTTGTTAGAAGTCGCTGCAGCGATCTGTGTCGCTTTTTTCATTTGATGAGTTCATGTTTTCAGAGTGTTTTTACTTTTGGATCCCTAGTGAACAGTGGTAGATTTTGTATGCCTCATTGTTTCTAGGATTGTGAGTTGATGTATCCGGTAGTATTTTGAGATGCGTTGTGGTGTTACGTTTTGTTTTCCTTAGTGTTTTAATGCCATATTTCTTGGCACGCTCAATTCGATCTTCTCCAAGTGGCGGCAGATATTGTCTCTCAGCGTTGTTCCGAGGTTTTGCAGATGGAGGTCCAGATTATTTCCATCAGACGCAATTGTGCAAATCATTTTCGCTAAATTGAGGGGGATATTTCTTTTGATAAGTCACAGGTGGCATGAGATAAACAGAAGATATTGTTTCGAGTTACTTTTGTTTCTGAAAAATGCCAGTTACACTTTGTTTGTTGACGTTTTTTTTTACCATAATATCTAAGAAAGGGGCTTTTATTTACATTATTTAAATTATTTACTATCGACGGATATTTGTCCTCATCTTGTTTGTTGTTAACACAACGTTTCGGCTGATATACCCTCCAGGCACGGTCATATGACGTAGTGATTAAGAGCGCGGGCTACTAACCCCAAGTTTCCTAGTTCGATTCCAACAGTGACCTGAACAATAACAATGATAATAATGATAATAATAATAATAATGATAATAATAATAATAATGATAATAATAATAATAATAATAATAGTAATAGTAATAATAATAATAATAATAACATAAAAAAATACCTTAGGAGTGAGAACCCAGGTTCGAAAATTTTCCAGGACACCCGAGAAAGGCTGGAGGGTATATAAGCCAAAACGTTGTGTTAACAGCAAGCAAGATGAGGAAAAATGCCTTTCAATTGTAAATAATGTAAATAACGTACATAATTCCCCATCTCTTGAATATAGAGCTGGAAAGGGGCTTTTCTTTGCTATATTTCATTGTAAATTGAAAGTTATGTTTTATATTATTAGTATCTACTATTGATACATTACAAACATTTATAAATGGTCTCATTCTAAATGATAAAGCAGTCATCCAGATATCTTATCTTGTTCTCTCTTATGTAATGGTGAAATGGATACTCATATTTTTACAGTAATACTTCATATATGGTGAATTCAAAATACCCTATTTCTATGTACAGGGGCTGAGACTAAGGGCTGCTTTCGTTGTCTTCACAATTCCGCATTTTTGACGATAGTAGGTATCATGAAACAGAACATAATTGTCCTGAAGAATAGATTTTAGAGATTCAATCATAAAAACTTGGTTTATGCATTTCAGAACTGCTTCGGTTCACATTTCCATCCAGAATTTTATTGCTTCTATTCCATTGTCATATGGAATAATGGTGCAAAGATTAATAACATCGTAGGAAACCAATAATGTCTCTTCATTAGTTGTTTTTGGCAGGTGCTCGAGCATATCTAGATCATCTCTAATAAAACATTTGATGGACTTCAGCAATCTTCTGGCGTTAGGATAATTATGCATTTGCCTGGTCATCGTTTGCAGGCTTCATTATCTATCTTGGTGTTGTGTATTTTAGGTAGGCCGTATGAAGGATTAGGTTTACGTATAAAGTTCATGATATAATGTATTTCTTTTTCCACCAGGCCTTCTCCATGTAGATGAATTAAGGATGTTTTTTGATGTCTTTTTCGTAGAAGGTATCGTTTTCTCTCTCTATTTCTCTCTCTCTCTCTCTCTCTCTCTCTCTCTCTCTCTATCTATATATATATATATATATATATATATATATATATATATATATATATATATATATATGTATATATATATATATATATATATATATATATATATATATATATATATATATATATATATATATATATACATATATATATATATATATATATATATATATATATATATAATAATAATAATAATAATATTAGGGACAAAATCCAAAATTACAGGTAAAAAACTCAATTAAAATCAATTTATAAAAATTAAAATTAAATTGAGCCTTATAGATAAGTATATATAATATATCTTATGATATTTACTTTACTTTATATTATACTCATTTATTGTGCTTTTAATTATTAATTTTTCTACATGTGATAGTGGATTTTCATCGATGAGTTCTTGAAAATTGGTTATTTTCCCTAAAACTATATATTTATATATATATATATATATATATATATATATATATATATATATATATATATATATATATATATATATATATATATATATATATATGTATAGATATAGATATACAGGGCAGGGAATCGTCAATTAGTAATAGAATTAATAATTAACAATTTTGCCGGGTAGCTCAGTATGAAAAAACCTTTTCGGTAAAATCATTTATAATCATAAATATATAGGGATTGACAGTAACCTGCTTCTCCAACATACTGAGAATTCAGAAATAGCAGCCAAAGAACTACTGATTCCAAAACTACAAATTTTACTCTAAATTGATAGCGACATTTTTGATCAAAAATATCGCTATCAATTTAGAGTAAAATTTGTAGTTTTGGAATCAGTAGTTCTTTGGCTGCTATTTCTGAATTCTCAGTATGTTCGAGAAGCAGGTTACTGTCAATCCCTATATATTTATGATTATATATGTATATGTATATTTGATTTATAATTATATATAATCGTTTATAAAGATGAGTATCACGTTAATAACATTGGAGCCAAATTCAGAAACAACGGTAAGAGTGTGATATAAAAGTATTCTCTTCAAACATCGTCATTACTACTAAGAAAAAAAGAAGAAAAAAATATAGTTCCTCTGCTTCTCTTTCAAACATTTAATTTTGGAGAGAATGTTTTGATGAAGTGTAGCTTTATTGTTCTTCGGAATTTTGGGATATCTCGTGAAAATTGACAAAAAGGAAATATTTTGAACTTTCCTTCACCCCATATTTCTAGATGGAATCTTGTCCAATTCCTCTAGAAGGATGTGTTGTGTGTGGAATCTTGTACGTTGGCAGAAAGAATTGTTTGTTTCGCCAATGTAATTTTCTATGCTGTTGGGGCAAGTAATGTAGTATATGCGATTCTGCGTCTTAAAGTTCATACCTGAATTTAATTAGAACGACAATCCGTTCTTGAAATTCTTGAGGGAACCACGTTCTAAGCATTTAAAGTTGCTGTTATTGTTGCGTGTTTCATATCTGCTATCTCCACATTCTTTTACGGAGAATTCTGATTCATTCCCTCAATCAAATTGATAGGTGAAATGATAGGTGCTTTTTTGCGATTTTTTGGTTGGAGTCTACTGTTTCATAAAGGGGCTTACATACATATATACACACATACATACAAATCCCAATATGATCAAAGTGATCTTTCATCCCACTGATGTAGATAAGATTACGAACCGGCCAGGCACCCGAGTAGATTTCATTAGGTATGTGCTTCATGTTTATTAATCAACTATAATGAATGTTTTGCAGGATTGTTAGTGTGGTATTCAGATTCGGAGTTAACATTTCCAAAATGAAATCTTCCTTTTTTAATTTCTAATTTCATAATTTCCCCAGTTTCACCAATTATTGTTTTGTGTTTCACTTACAAATATTTATTAATCATGAGGTATTACATTAACAAATTTTGAAAGAGCGCGGTTATCTCGTTTATTGCGTTGTCTTTTAGCAAGCTTGTTGCCGGTAAACTGTCAAAGTGCACGCGTTATTTGCAGAATATTAAAGCAAAACAATATCATAAAATGATCTTTTGTAGAGCATTTAATGAGACGAGGCACACATTTTAAAACATTTCACAATGCTCTCCATTACAACAATAATGTTGAAAGTAGCTCCAGTAATATCGCAAAATTCTCGGGAATGCGGAAACATAAATCATCTGCAGCAAATGCAGTAAGTTAATCAAAAACATATTTAGCAGTAAAAAGACAGGCAAGAACATTTAAGATTTTCTGCAAGAATGAAATAGAGGGAACAAAATTTAAATATACATACGTAAAATAATATCTCCTGCTTCATATTTATTTTCATATCTTGTATATTATTTTAAGCAAAACTCCTATAATCCATCAAAAACCAACAAATATTTCGCTAGCACCTGACAAGATATATGGAGTCAAAATACATCAGGGGTTGTGCTAAAAAACTTCAATAATTTACAAATGCATATGTACATGCATTCATATACACTTGTATATACACACATATACAAATTTAAAGACCATTCACACACATAGGCAGATCAAACATATATACACCACACTACACACACACACAAACACATACACACATACACAGACACACACAGACACACAGACATTCACACATACACACATGCACATACACACACACACACACACACACACAAACACACATATATATATACAGGCATGCACACATTTATAGGTATAGGTACATATAAGGGGAGTGTATATCATGAATAACAGATTTTTTCACATATACGTCTTATAAATTTATGTTTGTTCCGATGGCATCATGAAGTATTATGTATAGTTTTTCATGTGATAAACGGTAATAGTTTTCTTTTCATCTACCAATAGGAGCATTCCTCTATATGAAACCATAAAATTTATCACTTCTCTGAGCCTGATTTAGTTAAAATCCATAACAAAATAGTCTCATTAAAACAAGAAAACATCCGTAAGAAAAAAACATCTCAAAACAACAATAAAAGACTAATAAACTCTATTCAACAATAATTTCATTAATAATATCATTAATAATAATGCTATGAGGGAAATGAATATGCGCTGAAATTTATTTCCAATTACATTGCAATGATATAGAGAAAGAGAATATATTGCACCAGGGATGCAATACATACATGTATACATACGTATATAACATGTATAACATATGTGTGCGTGTATAGGTATATTTGTATTACATATATATACATATGCGTGTGTAAGTATATATATATATATATATATATATATATATATATATATATATATATGTACATGTTATATGTATACACAAATTACTTACGTGTATGTATTGGTGAGTGTACATTCATACATCTATACATAGCGAGCGACATTTACGATTTCACATGCCATGCATGAAACTTTGAGTGCTTATATATATATATATATATATATATATATATATATATATATATATATATATATATATATATATATATATATATATATATATATATATATATATATATCCATTGTTAAATGGGGGAACATATTTACGTCGACTCATTAGATTCTCCACAAGGTTTGGTTTTATCATGTAATATGCATACACGGTCGCATATTTACGAGCTATCTAACACACACACATCAGCACAGAATGACACTTACACGCATATATATGTATATATATATATATAAATACACTCAGACACACACATATACTCATGTATGTACATGTGTAGCATTTTAGTATATGTGTATATTTACGCTCGCTCGCGAATCTGTGCCCCTGTATGCGCACTCTTCCTATGCAAATTTAACGCATTCTGAATATTTTTTACACCGATAAATATAATTCATGTTATATTACATCACGGTGTTTTATTTTCTATCTATCATTTAAATATTTTCGTTATTATAACATTGAATTTATTTCGAGATTACCGAAGAAAAAATCCCAAAATATATATATAAATAAATAGAAGAAAGAATTGTAATAACCTTAAAAAGATATACATTTTAAGAAATATATTATCTACGTCAAACTGATTTTTAACAATAAGGATTATTAGAAATATACGATGACGATAAGGTATATCGGAATAATAAGCTGTTTCAAATAGCATTTTGTAGATTTCAGAGATAAAAATTTCTATACACGTTCGCACAGGATGATATACATAATGAGAGGTACGCGCAAACGCACACACACGCATACACATACACACCCGCACACACATATACGCGCGCACACACACACACACACACACACACACACACACACACACACACACACACACATATATATATATATATACATATATATATATATATATGTACATATATGTATGAATATGTGCATATATCTATAAATTTATATTTTATTATATATATATATATATATATATATATATATATATATATATATATATATATATATATATATATATATATATATATATATATATATATATATATATATATATATATATATATATATATACATATATATATATATATATATATATATATATATATATATATATATATGCAAGTGTGTATAACACAGATGTTACTTTGATAAAAATCAGATATTTGCGGAAATAATGTTAAATATAAAGAATTTGAATCAAGCTGATATATGCTTAATAAAACTGATCTTCAGTAATATGTGTTATAAACAAGGGAAAAATAAGTAAATATAGTTATCTTTATCTGTTACGTTTAACTTTTTGGAACAAAATTTAATTTTGATTCAATGACATAAATATAAATAACATACAAAATTACAACAAAAACCAACACAAGCCATATCAAAATAAATCAAAGACAAGTTTCTATATTTTGCTAAGTGCTTCGTGTTGATATTTGTAGTTGTAGTAGTAGTAGTAGTGGTGTTATTATTGATGATGTTGCTTGTGGCCCTATTGCAAATATATTTCTAAAGATTTTATATCATCTATTATTTTACATATTGCCTTTATTAGACATAATCAAATCTTGCGTATGAGAAATATGGACTTTTGTTAGTTGTTGTTGTAAAAGCAGCGTATTGCTATTATCTGCTTTATTTCTAAAGTATTTTTATGTCAGTTTTCTTTACAAGTAAATTCTTAACATTCAGAAGCCCCAAATATCGAATCACGTCTCATTGCTTCACTTGGAAATCTCCTCCTCTAATTGAATTTTATATCTAGTATCACATCTGTTAAGAATTTATAAATTGTCCGTCAATTACTTCTTGTTTTGTCAATTAATTTTCTTTATCGTTACTATCCCTAGTAAATCCTATTATGCTCATAGTTAAAAGTAAATCTTAATGTATATTACCGATACGCGCGAAAATGATGCTCTAATATCATCAACTTATATCAATTGATGCAAAAAAGTTCCGCATCAGTGAATTACCCTGAACGTTTTGCAATGGATATCTTGCCGATAAGACCCATCTGCCAGTGTACAAATCTGAACATGCTTCACTAAATAATGTCAAACTTGGATGACGTTAACTCCAAAATAATCGAATAGGTCGTTGGAATCGATTTCCAGAAATCCAATATTTTGAGTGCAGAAAGTGGAATCATTATATTCCCTCTTATTTATAACGGAAGCAAGAATAAATTTTGGCATAGTTGTAAGAATTACCAAACACACACCTGTGGTTGTGGGCTCAATCCAGAGTATTGAGAATTTGATATTGATTATCGCCTCAGTTGTCAAAAGATTTGAAAATAAAATTGAAAATGAACAGAAAATACAGTAATCATTCGACTACTGCGAGTGCCATGTTCCAAACGGGCGTGACTAGTGAAAATCAGCGAAGTAGAAGCATAATGTACTGTATATATATATATATATATATATATATATATATATATATATATATATATATATATATATATATATATATATATATATTCATAATGTGTATATATTCCTTTTATGATAAATGCAAAACAACATCACAGAAGAATAGACGCAAGCTTAAATAATACACTGCGATAAGTGAACCACGATATGGCGAGGTTATTATTGTAGACAGAAAATAAACAGCAATCTGTACGGAAGACCATTGAATATATACACACAATCAAACACACAAACAAACAGACAAACACACACGCACAAGTGTGCGCGTGTACCTACGTGTGCATGTTAACTAGGAATGATAGACAGTGCTCCATTAGGAATCCTATATTTACGTCGCAATTACTTTGCTGTTTTAGAGATGTTTAATCCAAGAACCACACAATCTATGAGGGTTGATAAAGTCTACTGAAATTGCTGAAAATAATTCCTCACGCATACTTGTATACAAATGATAGCAACTAGTAAAATATAAAACAATTATGAAAGAGATATGCAATGTTCAATGGATATACGTCACAGATAGGCACAGGAGTGGCATTGTGGTAAGTAGCTTACTTACCAACCACGTGGTTCCGGGTTCAGTCCCACTGCGTGGCACCTTGGGCAAGTGTCTTCTACTATAGCCTCGGGCCGACCAAAGCCTTCTGCGTGGATTTGGTGGACGGAAACTGAAAGAAGCCCGTCATATATATGTATATGTATATATTTATATATGTG
>NC_142946.1:19832841-19835341 GCF_046866305.1 Octopus bimaculoides | reverse complement strand
TCATATCCATCTTTAGATTTGGATATATGAAGGCACTAAATTTGAATATATTAACATATTCATTATGCTATCTGGTAAAACGTCTTACCCTACATACACGCATGCATAGATACATCAATAAACCCATTCACCTATATGTGTGTGTCAGTAATCCCTCCACTATCGCGTGGGTTATGTTCCAAAACCTCCCGCGATAGGTGAAAATCCGCGAACTAGAAACAAGTATTGTATATATTTTTCTATCTTCTTTTTATATATTTGCATATATTTGTATATATTTATTTCATTATCAATGCAAAACAATAAACACTAGCCTCCCGAGTTTCATTTTCTTTACAGTATTTGCTATTCTTTGGTTACTCATCTCTGGTACACTACGTATTTTCTTTTAATATACTTTGATTAATGTGCTCTACTGTATTTTTTATTTATTAATTTTATGAATTTTTAGGCGTGAAAATGATCCTTTTACCACAAAAAAACTTTCAATCTAAAAGAATATTAATACCCAATAGCCGAAGAAATTTGCGACATACTGAGGAGTGCGCGATATAAATTCCCGATGTACTGAGTGCGTAATAGGTGAACTGCGATATGGCGAGGGATTATTGCGTGTGTATATATATATATATATATATATATATATATATATATATATATATATATATAGATTTGCATCGCTTCGCTGACGAATGTTAGGAAGGCTGTTGTCTACGTCGTCTACATGCGCGTTTGTGGCTGTTAAGCCCAATGTAGCATCGACACATCCGACCGCAGTGATGATATGGCTACGGTTTTTCAGGGCTCATGTTGCGTCTGCATCGTTTTTTCGCCTCTGACGTTTGTCTTCAGAGAGGCACTACGAGAGATCTCAAAGGAGGAAACAACATTGCTGATGGTATGGCACCAAGCGACGTTGAGAGCTGTTAGAGTGGACCGTTCACGAAAATCAATGTCACAAACCACAAACGCTAAGGGACTGCTTCAGGCAGTTCTTGTAACGCTTCCCTGGTGCTCCATCTGTGGGCAGTGATGGAAAGTGGTGAATGGTGAGCTCACGTACATGATGATACCCCGGTGGACAGTGGTGATATCACCGTACATGATAATGTTCTGTAGGCGGTGGTCTTTCCTCCTTTCACCGAGCCCTGCCTAACGCTGTCGTGTCTCAGGGAAAATGGCTTCCAGGCCGGTGACCTTTGGTCGCTCGAGGACTTCAGTGTTTATGTAGTCGATCCAGTAAATGTTGCTGATGGTACGGATGCAGCGTTGGTGAAAACGTTCATGAAGCATGAGATCTTAGCAATAGGGAACCCAGGACTCAGAGCCATATCGGAGCGTCGTCACAACGACGGCCCTGTAGACAATGAAATTTGTGCTGATCTTAAGATGCTTGTTGTTCCACACACGCTTGTACAGTCTGCCAAATACTTTGTTTGCCTTTCCAAGTGTGTTGACAATTTCTCTGCTGATGCACGAATTTGATGGAATGTTGCATCCAACATAAGTGAACTGCTGCATCGGTTTCAGTTCTGTATTGGTAATTGTGATGTGGTGAGGACTGTCCTTTTTCTGAGGAGCTCGTTGGCTTAGAGCTGGGCGCTCTTTGCAAAACAGCATGTGATGCGCTACAGGGCATTTTCTGTGTGGGCGACAAGTGCGGTATAATCTGCAAAGACGAGGTCCTGTATCGGTTGCTCTTGAGTCTTGCCGTGGGACTGTAGGTGCCGGATGTTGAAAAGACTGCCATCCTGTAAACGCCGTCTTCAGCGTTGAGGTCTGTAGTGGCTTGAACATCATGCTGAAGAAGATGTTAAAGAGAGTTAGTGCCAGAACACAGCCATGCTTCACGCCGTTGTTGATGGAAAATGGCTTTGATATGTTGCTATTCACGCAGACTTGTCCGTTGGCTAGGAATGTTTGGCTGGGGAGGGGAACAGCCAAATCGGTTTCGGATCTGTCACAGACCTTTCTTGCTCACAGTGTCGAACGCTTTCGTCAGATCCTTAAATGTTACATTTATGGTAAATGGAGTCAACTTAATCACCAGATGTTGGTTGGGTGAGCTCCATACTGGCCTAACACTTCCAAAGAGTGACGCATATCCAAAGTCTTACCTCGACCATGTCGTGGTACGGCCTGCACCTAAACCAACAAGAGAGGACGACTGCAAGTGTTTGGCGCAGTGTAAGAAGGCGGCTCTAAGTAGATGGAGATTATTAGCCATATATATATATATATATATATACCTATATCTATATATATATATATATATATATATATATATATATATATATATATATATATATATATATATATAGAGAGAGAGAGAGAGAGAGAGAGAGATAGATAGATAGATAGATAGATAGATAGATAGATAGATAGATAGATAAATTCAACAAGGGATAAAACTCTTTTACAAGAATTTTATCAAGAAGCCAGTGTGTAAAAAATATTCATAAGGCAAATTTCTATTCCCAAGAATATAATTATACGTTAC
>NC_142946.1:19822841-19827841 GCF_046866305.1 Octopus bimaculoides | reverse complement strand
AAAATGCGCAGAGCCGCCTCCCACTCGTGCTACGGTAAACCTATTGCAGCAATGACTATTTCTATTTATACTTTACCTCATTCATTGTCTGCTAGATTATGAATATGCACCGCAAGTGAGACTTAGATCTTACGACTATGGCTGGGGAAGAACACATATGCATGACATGCTAGCACTTACCTGTGTGTATATGTATATATATATATATATATATATATATATATATATATATATATATATATATATATATATATATATATGTGTGTGTGTGTGTGTGTGTGTGTGTGTGTGTGTGTGTGTGTGTGTACATATATGTGTTTGTGTTAGTGCGTGTGGATGCTCGTATACTACCAGAATGTATATGAGGTTGGGCGTGGCCATCAGCGCCTTGCACTCACCTCCTTCTATCAATAATTCCTTAACTTCATCCTTCTCTCTCACACACTGTCACCTTCCTTTCTGCTATATCAATGAGCAGGTACATAATTTTCAAAAAAGACACATATTAGGGCGTGTATCTAACATCGCATTGCATTTTTGCGGATAGTAACAAACTGATTAAGATCAACTGCATAATATGACCGATAAGCTTGTGTAATAATGATAATCGATTTAAGGAACGACTTGCATTTTATATGAAGTTTTAGAATACCAGGCACTTTCTCTGTGTGTATTCTTTACACTAGCCGATCAAGGTATGTGATAATTATCGTCAAACCTCTCCTGAATGCATTACTATTCCGTCCAGTTGTTTGATCTTCCTCGCTTCGGAAAGAGAACACCGCATATCTGTATGGATGTACAATTTATGGATGTCCAATCCGGAGGATGTCCAATTTAAAGTCATGCAACGTGTCCACATGTGGACTATTTTGAGATACGTCTTTTCAATATGATTTCAGATCATCCCTAAATATTAAATGATTGACCCTTTGATGTTATCGTCTAAACTTATACCGTCCTCTAGTCCTTCTAAAATCATCGTTAAGGGCACTAGCACGGTACAAACAACAATGGGGACCAATCATTGAAATGTACTTTTACTGATTTCAATTATAACCACTTTCTTCCATCATTTCAAACATTCTCAGTAAGTCTTCCATAGTCTTTGAAATTCTACACATATCTGAGCATTCTTAATGCATGAGTGTAGGATGAAATCAAACGCCGTCCAGTAAGCAATCCAGGACGTTGCCGAATTGGTCTTCCTTTTTCATAGATACTTAGTACTGTCCTATAAATTAGCAACGAATCTCTAGTGCACCTACAGTTTTGTTTAACACGCTTCTGCACTTCTGAAAAAATATTCTTCTCATGCAGGTGTTTATATATCTTATCAGCAGGCAATTTTCTCTGTCATTAACTTCCACATGATATTATTCTGCAGTTCTCGCCGGATCCTTCATGCATAACAATGTTTTGCTCTTGCTCAGCAACTATGGTGTCTCCTAGTCATTCTCGACCAGAACGTTAAGCTGTTTTGCAATCCTTACGTGGCCCCTATTAAAATTGTTATCCAATCCCCCACCCACACACACAATCTGATTTGGCATTGTGAATTTCAGTTGCTCATAGGTTTACCTCTTTCTCAAGTATTCCTCTCTGTCATTATAATTTCTGATTGTTTCAGATATAAGAGGCTCTCTTCAGACCTGTTAACCATTCAGCCTTTTTATTCTACTCTTCTCAATTACTCTAAATATTACTCCAAAACATTACACTCGTTTTCATTTGAGAGTAGTACTTCTCTTGCAAATCCTCCATTATTTTCCAGGTAGAACTTGTTTTGGTAAATCCTGCAGAGCTTGTTTTGCTGGAATTGTTTAATTCGCTGCTGGTATCTTGATGTCTTTTCTTTCTTTGCGATCACGCATTGCTTTAGTTCTTTAAATACTATCAAGAGCCCTTTGTGTCTGGGCATTGCTAACCTTTGAAATTATGTAGAACAGCTGTTGTCGTACGTGGGAAGGAATCATCTCTTGGCCTAGTCCATAATGAAGGTTGCCGCACCGATTTCCTTTAATCGAGCAGGTAAGGCAGTTTTCTTTTGCTTGGTGGTGGTGGCGAAAGAGTTTGTCTCTTGATCTACGCTAAAAGGTACGGGGGACAGATACTTTCCTCTTTGGTAGAGCAAGCTTTTCCAAGTTACAGTTGAAAAAGTAAGTAAGTGAGGGAGGAGAGAAGGTGTTGTCCTCAAGTGATCTTATTGAAAGATGGGTGAAAGTTGCGAAAATTTCAAAAGTGGAAGTATATACTTGTGAGTCGGAGAAGAGTTATTGGAGAGGACTCCTGCCCTTGGTGTTCAGGGAGATCTTGGACGGTGGCTTTCCATGATTATACCTAGAGGACCTCCTGTGTCAAGAGGACACCATAACTATCATCACCCTCTTTTAATTTTTATTTAGTAGCCAAAACATGCATTCAGATAGCACAGGAAACAACTACTAGATTAAGTGTCGAAAAAGAGGACAATATAACGGATAAACATCTCAATAACGTGTATCTGTAGATGCAGAGGCGATTGTAAGTTTCTGAACAACTGCATGAGACGAAATTCTATTTATAAATGTGAAGTGCAAGCAAGTGCACAGTAATATGTGTAGATCGGTACAGCGGCAGACACGGCTAAAAACTGCCCTATAAATCACATTGCATCCTTTACAAATGCAAATAAGACCCTCTGCACATTATTAGCTACTCACGTCTCAATATTCAAATGGAGAGGAGAGGATACTGAAAAATGCCAAAACCTATGACGGAATATCACGGGTTTGCAACCTATGATGAGAAGAATCTACACATTAGTATATGCATGAAAAACATATTTAATAAATATTTGGAAATTGTATTATGATATAGGCAGAAACATCCTTCATAGAACTTGAAAAGAACATTATGAAACAAACACTAAATAAATATGAATAGTATCCTGAAGGGATTTGTGAATATGGAATAATATTTATTACAAACATTTATGAACGTAACGGATTATAATTATCAAGGTCACAGGCATAATTCATAATCATATTAATGTCAGATATATTTCATAAATATATTAATAAAATATATCTGAAGAAAAAAGAAATAATGAAAATGAGGACGAGCTACAACTATAAATAAATAGAATAAAAGACTTGCGAACAGATAGCACCCTCCTTTAAGGGAGCTTCATTGAAATCACATCAGGAGACTATAAAATAACTAATGACACGACTCTCAATGTAAAATATGTCATATCTGGCGTCTATAGAGTGCAATCTGGAATTGATTTTAACTAAACAAACTTTATTCTTTATATTTACTGCTCTATCAAATCATCAGGGAATTGGGAGGTGTTTAATTCACGCAGTCAACTACAATCTGTATCTTCCTGATATATCGTGTTTTTTTCTTCTTCTTTCTTTCCTCTTTCCTTCTGTCAGCCAGCAATGATCTCAAAACGACACACAGTTTTATCTCTTTCTTTTTTTCTTACTTTGTGTCTACATATTTATCTATTATCTACATGTCTATGCCTCTGATAGATCAACACGATTCACATCCACCACCCAAAAATCTAACAGAGCATTCTGATTGGTATATAATGATAAATATCCTCAAGTTAAACATCGATGCAATCAGAAACCATTAATGCACAATGCCTGATGAAATATGCACATGAAGTAACCGACTTCTTTAAGATCCATACATATTAGAATTAATATTTAATAAAACTCTGTTTTTTATCAGTATATTGTCACAATCAAGCGTGTGTTCTGCAGAAAGGTATGTAGAATGCATTCATATATAAATTTCCATCCGAAAAACTTTCCTTATTGCTATATCTATCTATCTATCTATCTATCTATATATATATATATATATATATATATATAGAGAGAGAGAGAGAGAGAGAGAGAGAGATAGAGATAGAAAGAGAGAGAGAAGGGGAGAAATATACAAAGTGAAAGAGTGAGAGAGGGACAGATACAAAACGAAAGAGAGAGATACATATAGATTAGTTATAGGATTCATCAGAATCTAGGTATACCAACACGTAGAATGTCAGAAATGACTAAGGTACAACAACATAGGGATTTTAACAGTAGATTCTATGTTTCCTTTGTATATATTTATATATATACAAACACGAAGCAGTGTTATCTCTTTTAAACTATTCTATACATACAATATAACTGGGATTTTATATTATGAAACAACGTTCGTATAAGTTGTGCCCAATATGATTGATCTTACGGTGTGATTATTTTCTAGATTATGTTTGTGTACAACTTAATGGAATAGGTACATTATAGGTGATATTTCATATTGTGTACCTATTATTAAAACTTCGAGTGTCATATATATATATATATATGATATCCAGAAAAAATTACATTATCGAGTATATAGCTAGAGAATTAAATATCAAATGCTCCCAAAAGAGCAGTGCGTTTCGACAACTCAGGAGAATTTGGAGCTGTCTACTCAGGAGAATTTAGAGCAGACGATCCTCTTGTGAAAGCAATTTCATATAATACTGTTGTTTACTCTCAGGGTAATAAATACGATAATATAACAGCCACTGTTTGAATTTGAAAATAGGAATATATGGCTACAAAACAAAAAATTTGTTTTGCTTCTACAATTATGTATATATTCTATACGAACCATACACCCTTATAGCTTTGTATAAAAGCGTTTCTTATTCGATATATATATATATATTACTACACCTCTCTGTATATATTCATGTAATGCCTAGCCTGTCATACACTGTCCTGTTATGAATCCACTTGTGGATTAAATTGACTACACTATAATATAATTTTCTGTCTAAATTATGGATTTTTATTAGCTTTTTGCTTAACTGCCAATATACATAGCAGGAGGCATATAGTAGAAAGGATCTTTTTTGGTACTATATATATTAAAAGCATGTACATCCATATACAGAAATATTGAGGCAGATTCTACTTGTAGGTGAAAATATGTATATATGTAAGCGACAATTCTTTAAG
>NC_142946.1:19782841-19817841 GCF_046866305.1 Octopus bimaculoides | reverse complement strand
ATAATATACTATTTTTAAGAATAATAATGCTAAGCGAGGGAAAACAGCATCGTGTGTACTAACGTTTAGACTTACAAGACTCGCTTTCCTGGAGGCCTTCTGACAAATTCACCCTTATTACAAAGCGAAACAACCCACCTTACACGATGTAAACAGTGAAGTTTGTGGGTAAGAGTTCTGATGCTTTGCGAATACATAAAAATGACAGGTCGAGAAAGTTGATTAAAATTGACGGTAACTTGAAGAGTGTCAAATACATCCAGTCGCTGAAGGACAATTTGATACCAGACTTGGATGAAGGTGAGATTTTTCAGCATGATGAATCTCCATGCCACAAATCGCGTGTAACACGATAGAGTCTGGCTGATGAAGGTATTACCGTATTAAAAGATTGGCCAGCTCAGAGCTCTGACTTCAATACCATCGAACAAATTTAAACAGAACTAAAGAGAAGTGTTCGTCAGGGGAATCTACGCAATCTTGAAGAGCTGTGCGAGCTCGACCACAGAGAATAGCATCTCATACCTGTGAAGATGGTGAAACCATATGAAATATTAACAATGTACAGTAACACCTTGAAATGAACATTATATATTAAATTTTCATTACAGTTATTTACCTGTTTTAAAAGATTGGTTTATGTGAGGTGGCCAAAAACTTTTGTATGGCATTTTTGGTGGTCGTCTCGCATCTTCCTCTTTCCTTCAAAATTAGTAAAAATTTACAATAGTTTAAAGTGGCCGAAGACTTTTGCACGATACTGTATATACATAATACATATATATATATATATATATATATATATATATATATATATATATATATATATATATATATAAATATATATATATATATATATTCATGTATGTATGATTATGGTGACTCACACACAAATATATGCATACGCACACATGCGTGAGTACGAGCGCGTGCACAGAATCACACAAAGACACACATACACACATAAAAAACACATATATATATATATATAAATATACCTAAATACTGATATATCGCAGGAAAAATTAGAGTTATTAGGGTGTATATTAGTAGTTGAACTAGAGTACGCTTTCTATCCACATGTTTCCACATGAGAGTGTGGGTGCATATACGTGTTTGCCCGAGTTGGAGCGTGTATGCGTGTATGTGTGTTTTTGTTGGTGTGCAGGGGTGTACGTGGATGTGTGTGTGTGTGTGTGTGTGTGTGTATGTGTGTGTGTGCGTGTGTATGTGTGTGTGTGTGTGTGTGTGCGTGAGTTTGTGTGTGTGTGCTTCTGAACATACATTGCAAGCCTCTTCAACTAGCTGCGTAATTTGTAATTTCTGAATGTTCAGTAGCATTAATAATGATAATCATTTCAAATCTGGCGAGATATAATCTCTGAATATAAGAAAAAGCAATTTCAATGAAAACGTGGTCCCTTACAATGGAACATATAAAGTAATGTGTAGATGAAGCAAAAATAAATTATAAAACATAAAAGTTACCGTTTTATATGTATTCCCTTGGAGTCATCAGAAGGAACAGAATTTAAAAGGAAGGCTTGTGTGCATTTCGCTTAAGTTTATATGTTATAAAATTTGCAGAAAACAAATTATAATTTAAAACATAAAATGACAAAATAAAATTGAAGAAACACCAAAAACTAAATAATAATAATTGAAAAAAAGAATCCATATTCATCAACTATATCCAGCCTAGCATATGTTGATCAAATAACTGGTGAATTCGAAAATAAGTAACTCAAGTAGAAGTATTAAATCAACAGAGCTTGAAATTCCATTAGAACGACGAAAATGACTAAAAAATTCAACAACGTATAAATAAAAATTCACAGAAATATGAAATTTACAAACTCACCGTATATACATACATACATGCATACATACATACCTGCATACATACATATAAATATATATATATATATATATATATATATATATATATATATATGGCAAGTAGGCAAAAATAAGCAAAAATCAATAAATCTTTTAATCTGTTCATCGATGGAGAGGTTTTTATTTTTTATCTGCTTCAATTCAACGTAAATAATATATGAAGATCTTTAAACAACGAAACGAAAAGAAATTGAAAACAAACAGGCTGTTACAGATAAAATCTGATACAATGACAAATAGAAAGAAGTGCTCTCAAACCTGTGTATACAAAGTTTATAGATTATCATGTACATCAGAGTAAGCGTACATTCTTGGCTCTGTAAGAATATTTCAGCCAATATTAGCATATGCAAGCACCCACACACACATACAACACACAATCACACTTTTGTATGTACATAGAAACACACACATACACATAAATATATATATATATATATATATATATATATATATATATATATACATATACGCATGTATGTATAAACACACGCACGCACATAAATGTATACACACACACACACACATATATACATGCAGATATAAGTGGGAAACTAACAGTGAAATTAACGGCGCATGTGACGTATCAAATGTTTCGAAGAAATTTATTCAGGGTAAATATTTCAAGAGGAAATAAATGAAGGAAAGTTAAGACGCAATCCTCTACGTTTAAGAAACAAGCTGTCATTTTTTATTACACAGTAGAATACATTGGAAACCCTGGATACACACTCATCCACGGAAATTTCACTGGGCCCTCCCTCAGTCATATTTTCCAAAGAAGAAACCAATTATGTAATTGGCTTCTGTTTTCTATCTATCTATCTATCTATCGATCGATCTGTCTATCTATCTATCCATCTATCTATCTATCTATCTTGTCCGTCTGTCTGTCTATTTATAATACCTATGTATTTGAAATGTTTGGTGGTTACATACGTAAAAACTATATTAGAAATGATTTTAAAATAAAATGCTTCGATAATTTTTATGATGGGGCACAGAAATTATAAACGTACCAGTTTCGAGATTTTAAGATGACATTTTCCTGCTGGTAAAATGGGTAGCAATCGAGAGAAAAACTGAGATACATAAAGTTAAAGCCTCCTTAATATCAATTCTGTCTGTTCATATATTTTTCTTCAAAAAATCACAGGTTCATTATTCCGTCTTTCTGATTGTTACATTTCTGCAGTGATGAAAACTAAGAATAGTTGCAGGATGATCTGTTGGTGGTGTCTGTGAGTAGTATCAGCAATGGTAGTAGTAGCAATAGCAGCAGCAGCATTAGTAGTAGTAGTAGTAGTAGTAGTAGTAGTAGTAGTAGTAGTAGTAGTAGTAGTATTGTTAGTGGTGGTTTTCTTCCTTGGACGGTGTGAATAGCAGCATGTGGGATGCTGGTGGACGACGGACAATATTAGCAGTAGTAACACCGCATGGCTTATAGTAGCTTTTATCTAACTAGTATTAGTGGTGTTGCCTTATGGCACTTGTCCAGCTATAAGTTAACAGATGTCGTAATCTTGACCCCCAGTAAGGGTTGCAGTATTTTTTTTGACGTTTGTTGTCTCCCTTCCTAAGTAAAGTGTTTTTTGCTTGTCCACAGTAATGTTCCCACGCATCCTAAGCATGTTATTATATGGATTAGATTTGCAGATGCACAGGGGAAATTATTTCTTATTTTAAAGAGTTGTCCTTGCTTGAAACGAATCTCTGATCCCATTGTCAGATAAAATCAAATATCATATTGGCTCTTTTCCATTTAATGCGATTGAGTTTGTTGTTAATATGTGGAGTTTGACATGTTTTAACATTTTTCAATGAATTGTGTTTTTTCTTACTGTTTATAATGGTGTGTACCTTGAGAGTTTGACTCATCCTGGGTCATTTTCAATAATAATGCGTGATTGTATAAGATGTTGTAGGCTTCATTGCTTTAGAGTTGTATGTGGAAATGTATTGTAGATTCTCAATTTTGAAGAATTTCTTAGTTCTGGATCATTCCATTATCGACTAAGGATAATGGATAATTCTTGTCAAAGACTGTATGCTTCTCTTATTTGTACCCTTTGTCACAGATGCTTCTATCAGTTAATATTGTGTTTGATACACCCTCCACTTTCCATCAGAAAAGCGTGTAACGCCTTTTGTTAACTAGCAATTACTACCAAATATTTCGAACAATTTTCTCTGTTGTCCATGAGAAAATTCTATAAGCATTGTATTCTTGTTCGGAATATGTATGTATGTATGTATGTATGTATGTATGTATGTATGTATATGTGTGTGTGTGTGTGTCTGTGTGTATGTGTGTGTCTGTGTGTTTGTATATATATATATATATATATATATATATATATATATATATATATATATATATACAAACGTCCACATCTAGTGACCTGAGGTCGTTCAGGAGACAAGTTTCGACCCCAGGTCACGCGCATTTACACATCCTAGCTTAATCTCCCTTTGTAAAGTGTACTTGCTTACATTTTACGTGTGGGGTGGGGCAGAAAGAGTTCAGCTTCCTCCCCACCCTTTTTCTTTTGGGGCTTAATCGCTAGATTTACCAAAAAGGTTCCACCGGTCATCTCTTGGCTCACACCTTTTATGTCGTCGGGATATCTCCCTTTTAGTTTGGCGAATAGTCCCACTTCTATCCTCGCGATTCGGATGTGTGAGGGCATGTCCTTATTGGCTTTGTAAACCTGCAGTTGTACTCTAATGACACTTGCTAGTACTTCGTTTTTGTCATTGAAAGACACAATTTTATTTTGCGTCTTAGAGTGGGGTTCGATAATCGGTTTTAGCAAGTGGATGTGGTGGGGTGCTTTTTCATGTGTATCTCTAACTGACTTAGTTGTTTTCTTTATATGAGGAGGGGAATCCGGGGCTGGGTCTTTTTGCTGTTTTGGGATTTTACCTCAGTAAAGTCTGTTTCTTCTTCTGAGTTTTGAGTCATTTCTTGTGTCTTTCCTTGTGTTTTTTCTTGTATTTTCGGTTCTTCCACTGCTTTTGATATCCTTGCCATTTGTTTCTCTTTTTTCTCCTGTCTTTAACGGTTCTTTTGGGGGAGGGGTTTCACTCTTCTTTTCTTTAGGTTTGCATTCAGACAGACGTGGCCCTTTTCGCCGCACTTAAATCGAGCAGCCTACGCCACTCTACTGCAACTCTCACACTCAGCCCCTCCCCTATAAATACCCTTTCGGGCAACCCGTTTTAGGACTTCTAGCGTGTTCTGAACCATGGCCTCAAGGATCTGCTCCTTCCAATTTTCAGCCTCTCATTTCTTCATCTGTAAAATAGACATTTTTTCTTCCATATCGTAAGTGATGGCTGCTGCTTTTAAAATGACGTCGAATCTAGCTGATATTTCTTCCACAGTGACATTTGCAGTTCTCCTACCCCAATACGCTGGTAGCAGAATTGTTTCAACCTTTTTTTAATGTTCTGGTTGAAAATTCCTTCGCCATGATCTCGTTAGCAAACTGTGCATCGACCGTGGCATTCCTTCTACCACGTCCAATGTACACAATTGTGTTCCATATAGGCGCTAGACACATTTCAATTACTTTATTTTTACATGTTACAATCCTTTTTTCTTCTTTATATTAAACGTCTTATATACAACCGTTCTCGCAGCTGAATTCTGCACGATTTCTTGTGGAGGGAGTAATTTTGTATCGTTTCCGTATTTTTTTTATTTTTATTTTAATTTATTTTTATTTTTTGTGAGATTCCATTACTTGAACAATTCTGCCATAGTCATCTCCGGCTTTTTCATATTACCGCCTTCGGCCGCAGATAGATTGGGTTTTTCTTTGAGTACTTGTTTCATATTATCAGTTTATTTGCTTGGTACCTTTTCCATTTCTGGGAAATCCTCCGAAGACAGTAAGTTTTACTGCATTATGAAGTTTCATAGAAAAATAAATTCCTTCAAAAAGATTATACAAATTAACAAAAAATATATATATTTTGCCAAAAATAATGACATAAATAATATTTGTTAACCCTACACAGGGTAAAAAATCAAAGAGTTCAAATAAGGAGACGTTTCCAACAATATCAAAAATTCCACAATTTTCTGTCCCGCAAGGCAAAAACAACAGTTCACAAATCAACAACAGTTCGAATCTCAACAGGTACAACAACAGTGCAATAACAATGAAACATGAGATAATAACAAAAGGAGATTTACCTAAGAGCGGTAACTCTGAACAAACTAAATAAAACTTATAGCTTTATATATAATTTAGCCAACATGTTGATTCATTTGCGTTAGTAGATCGCCCGATCAACAAAAATAACGATGTAATGGCGCAATGCATCGTTTACGTATAATCACAATATAGGTTAGTTGAAATGTTTGTCATATTTCAACTGCTAAAAGCTCATACACTGTAGTTAAAGTGGAGAAAACAATCTCTCTTATGGTAAAAAGGTGTAGAACTTGAAAGTTACAAAAAATATAATTGCAGAAATAAGTCAAATCTCCAACAAATACTTTTTCACAACTTTGTCACGGTATACCTAATTTTACTGAGGGAATTTTCTCTGAAACAAATTTTTGCTGAAAGGTGAGTCGATTGATTACATATTTCTTTCATTATTTTATTGCAGTTTTCTTCGCCCAACAAATTCCTGTGAGATTTGGCTGCTATTTCTAGAATATGGATAGCCTGCTTGAAGGCCGCAGAATCGGTAGGGGAAGGGGTTGGGATTTTATTTTTCCTTTCTTTCTTAAATTGAAATTTTGCAAAGAATAGTTTTTCAGAATCATAATCTCCACATTTTTCTACTTCCCCACAAAAAATTCTGAAAAAAATAAGAAATGATTTTCACTATTTTTTTTTTTTTCATTATCGAAATTTCCATAGCCGAAAAAGTGTCATTCCGTGAAAAAAAGAAAAGAAAAAATGAAAAAAGAGGTAGGGGTTGAATTAGGTTACCGCCATATGCGCGAAGTATTTATTGCATGACTAACTTCAGAAATCACCGCATATATGTATATGTATATGTATATATGTATGTGTATGTATAAGCCAATATTTGTATGTATACACACGCACAAATATTGGCTTATACATACACATACATATATACATATACATACACATATACACACATATATACATATACATACACATATACACACACACACATGCACACACACACATATATATATGTATATGTATATATATATATATATATATATATATATATGTATATATATATATATATATATATATATATATATAGATGTATGTATGTATATATATATATGTATATATATATATATATATATATATATATATATATATATATATATATATATATGTATATTTATATATATATATATATATATATATATATGTATGTATATAAACATATATGTATATATGTATATATATATATATATATATATATATGTATATATATATATATATATATATATATATATATATATATATATATATATATATATATATATAGATGTATGTATGTATATATATATATGTATATATATATATATATATATATATATATATGTATATTTATATATATATATATATATATATATATATATGTATGTATATAAACATATATGTATATATATATATATATATATATATATATATATATATATGTATATATATATATATATATATATATATATATATATATATATATATATACATAGAGAGAGGGAGACACACACACACACACACACACACACATATACTAACGTATACAGACATACATATATGAATATGCGTAAACGCTTTTTAACGCATAAACATTTGAACGTACATACACATATATATGCATACACACATACGTACACATATACACATTTATTTATTAAGATAGAGATAAAGAAAAAGAGAAAGAGAAAAAGGGAGAGAAAAATGAGAGACGGAGAGAGAAAGATAGAGGGGAGAGAGAGAGGGAGGGAGAGAGAGATAGAGAGAGAGAGAGAGAGAGAGGAGAGAGAGAGAGAGAGAGAGAGAGATGGATAGATGGATAGATACATAGAATATATAATGTTATAAGTATTATTATAAAACTATGTTAAGGGCAAAAAGCGAATCTTGCAACATGCAAAGTCACATGCGGAAAGAAGACGCCAAATGGCGCATAACTACCTCAGGTATCACCTAAAACACGCACTGAAAGCGAGGGAATACACGATAAGATTCATGATTAGGTTCAGCTATGGATCAATTCATTTCGGAATGATGGGGAAAAGCCGTTTTTCTTCATCACCATAATACAACCATATTCATATGATTATAAAGAGCTCTACAAGCCCCAGGAACGCAATACTTCCACAGTGCATACACATCTGTCTACACTTATGCAGGAACTGAAATTCAAAAATCTACTTTGTTGATCTCAGCCACGCATGAATAACCAAATAATTCAACAGTGAATAATGCTTTGTTTAGGTGAAAATATATATATTAATTAAAGTGGATGCTAAATGGCGCAAGACTACCTTAGGTATTGCGTAAAACACGCACTGAAAGCGATTGTATAAACGAAAAGATTCATGAAGAGGTTCAGCTAACCTCATAACAGAATCATATGCATATATTTATAAACAGCTCTGCATACTCCAAGGACATAATACTTAAGGTAGTTTTGCACCATTTGGCGTCTTCTTTCCGCATGTGACTTCGCCTGTTTGCCCTTAATATGGTTTTATATATATACTTATTAAATTACATATTCTGTTAACTTTTTACCTTCATTGATTACTACATGCTGACGACCTGATAAAATCAAATATATATTTCATCCTTAATTCTAATTCATATATACATATATATACATATACATACATACATATATACATATATATATATATATATATATATATACATATACATATACATACATGCATATATACATATATATACATATACATACATACATATATACATATATATATATATATATATATATATATACATACATATACATACATATATACATACATATATATATGTATATATATATATATATATATATATATATATATATATATATATATATATATATATATACATATACATACATACATATATATACATACAAGTATATATATATATATATATATATATATATATATATATATATATATATATATATATATATATATATATATATATATATGCATTCATTTTGCATACGTGAGTGAATACATATGCATATATATAAACACGTTCACCTGTCTTATATACTGTGCCAATTTGTGCGTTTTCGAACCAGAGTGCAAGCTACGATCGAAAATTCTCTCGCAATACAATAAATAAACCATTATATAACTACATTCCCCAAAGGGTTACAATTCCAAGACAAACATTTCAAAAACCAATAGAGAAATTATTTGAATGGTTAGCCATGGGTACAACTTATAGATAACGCATATAGATAACTCAGCTGTATGAAAGCTGAGTTTTCTAATGGCAACATGCATAAATATGTATGAAACAATTATTGTACACGGAAACATAAAATTTGCAAAAAATATCATTTTAAAATTTGAGTATATTCACATGAAACGCTGCACTTTTAGGCAATTAGAAATGGCAACATTTTAATCTATTTCTAAATCATTTCGTTTAAATAAGGAGTATACAGTAACAATAAATATATCACCCTTAATGCACAACGCCCGAATGTTTTCTGAATGGAAACGTGTAAAAATGCCAGAATGACTCATGATATATTGTGCATATTCACACTTGCGATTGTATAATTTCTCGCGGATATTTAGTTTCGTCAGAATAAGTATTGCAGTAAAAGATTCTTTTTTCATTCATTCACTCACTTTTTATCGAATTATTGAACAGCAAACTTAGGAAATTATCTTCCCCTTGTCAATTTTTTACGATTCAGTCATTTTGTCGACGTTTCTAGTCTCCTGTGCCCTTCTTGTATAAAACGTGTAGCCATATTTACCTGTATAAGTCTTGTTATATATATTTGGAAAACGTATAAAACTTGCCTTCATTTTTATGCAAAATAAATTCCTTTTGAATTCTCCTGAAGCATCAAAATCCTTTGGATTTACAAGAAGTTTGATGGAAGCTTCCTCTCTTGAAGTGCTGTTGATATGATGGAATTATTTTGATTGTGAACGTAGCAAGTAACGTTTTGTCCTTACATATGAGACCTGATACACTCAAGCATTTGGCACTTAGTAATTAAATCTATCAACTTCAATAATTTACAGTGGACAACCTTGACTGTGAGAACGATGTTTGCTAATATTGTTGACATGTACAGGTATCGTTTTGGTATTTTGAATAGGAAGTAACAGACATGAAGAGTTCTGGAATGCTAAAACAATAGACGCATGACATTGCGGCATGTATTCGTTCCTTTCTGTATCGAGTACTATCTGTGAAACTTTAAAAAAAGAATTTAACGTCCAAATTCTTCTCCATATCCATTGCGTTCATCTTTTGAATATATATGAGTTGGAATTAGATCAATTTCTTGAGTTCATTAACAGTATAGTTTCTCACATTTCTTCCTTGGCAAAAACATGCTCACCGCACACTTGTGGTAAAGTGTTTGGTTTCGATGCAGCTGATTGAATGACTTAACTCAAAACATGATGAGATTAGACAGAGAAATCAATGTGCAAGGAAGGTTGCGAAGACTTTGATCCGTTATGCGCTACTCTGGTGATTTTGATCTTCAGCGTTGACTTCGAGGAAAAGATGCTGCCACATATCATATGATGAATGCGTGTTGTTTATCTACTTGACAAATTTGGCGTTGCATTTACGAATGACGTCGTTTGCTGTATGACTGCCTGCTCATAATGGCAACCGCGTCATTTTATTCATTCAAGCGTTGTGAAACCTCTTGAATATCCTCGAGAGACTTTCGTATCATCAAATGCAATTCTAGATTACAGTGCATACTTCAAAGTTCTTGATGTTCTTCTTGTAATCACTATATCACCCATCATTTCTAACTTCCATTTATTCAATATCCCTTTTCTCACACTGCCGTACATATGATTGCATTTGAAACAGAGAATATGAACTTCCTATTTATTTGATATTGTAGCTGAAACAGTGAACGGTGAGCTGGTGGTTATCAACTTTGTAAATATTTTTCATTACAACTAATTGTCATTGTTATTAAGACTTTATCACGAGTCATCACTGATATATATGATAAAAAGTATTCCATTCGTGATAACTAACTAGTTTTATGAGCAAGTGCTTATGTAAGACTGTATTATTCAGTTTGTGTTTCCTTCTATCACAAAGTTTGTTCAGATATGATATTGAACCTGTAACTTAATGATACTGCAGGCGATCTTAGGTTGCATCATTTTTATATATATATATATATATATATATATATATATATATATATATATATATATATATATATATATATATATATATACATATATATGATGAAGGGAATTCCATTCCTTTTAACATACTAATTTTACAAACAAGAGTTTATCTACGATTGTGTTATCCGATTTGTGTTCCTACTATTAGAATTTGTTCAGAAATTGAACACATAACTTAATGCTACTGCAGGAGTTCATAGGCTGTGCCATTTTTGTGAGTTGGCGAATGAGAATATTTTAAAGGAGATGAGAAATTGTATCGCTAAAACGCCATAGCCTGTTATAAAACATTTAGTGGAGATGAAATATTACATTAGAATATGTAATATTTTATCGAACAAACCCATCAACTTCATTTGCACAGTATAACAAAAATAACATAGTACACCCAGATTTTAAAAAGAAATCAGAATTTTTAGTTCTATAATTGTTTGTTCAAGTTCTGAGCAAAAAAGGAAAATTTTATCTAGGCCACAGTAGCATCCGTTATGAATAAGATATCATTGTATAAACTATTAATACTGATCGTAAAATTCCCACCGATTAGCTCTAAACGCAATATCTGTAAATTTTTGCTATCGTTGTGTGAGCAATGTTGCATTTCTAATAAAGAAGCGTGATAGAATTAATTATACACGGAACGATAAAGTGTTAATATCAAACCAATGCAACATTAACTATATTATGTCCCTCTCACTAAGTTGTTAAGGCAATATGATAAATTACTATATAAGTAACGTGCGGAAGCTCATTTTGTTGAATTCGGAGAAAATATTTTCAATACAGATATTGCAATTCAATCAATATTCTGCAATAGTAACTATACAGATTTGTCTCAGATCCTATAATTAAATGACGTAAATATTCGTATTAAGAATAAAAATATTATTTTTATGGTCGGATTATCAATTTCATCAAATATTACCTTGAATGCTATCATCATCAGACATAAGGTACAGAATGCATATCGAGTTAATTGATATAACCTAAGAGGTTCCAGATTCTATGACCCTCTTTTACGAGAGAGAGAGAGAGAGAGAGAGAGAGAGAGAGAGAGAGAGAGAGAGAGAGGGAGAGAGAGAGAGAGAGAGAGAGAGAGAGAGAGAGAGAGATAGAGAGAAAGAGATAGCTATCTACGCGTGTTTAGCTCGCTGTAACTACCTTTGTTATAAGCAGTTCGAAACTGAATAATTGCTAGCTGTCGATTCAGTTCGTCATTGATTTCTTCGCATCCTACTGTTCACTTTTCTTTCTAGTATAGCATGACTATATCACTTCTAAATGAATGATATTAATTCATACATATATTGAGTAATAAATATGCGAAAAACACAATTATTAATGCTAATTACATATTTTTAGAAAATCCCGTATATATCGGACACAAATTAGATGTTGAGACAAATTACTGAAATATACGGAATCTCTAGTAATATGGTTTCATTTAGAAGTAGGTGGAGCTATAAAATTATTGTATTAGTGAACATCAAATACATATTAATGTCAGTTAAAAATCTATACTCTATGCAAGCGTAAATATTCCCTGCTCCTTAAACTGAACCATACACCATCATCGAAAAATGAAAATCGTTTCGTTGAACGGTAGGGTAGTTTTGGGTTCTAAATATTCAATAAATTGATGCATCAAGTATTTTCTCCAATATTCAAAGAAAGTTAACAAGTTCTTAATCATGATACGATACATACACGCATACATATATGTATGTATGTATGTATATATACACCCCTACACACACATATGTATATATATATATTCACACGTGCACACACGCACATATACATATATGCATATCGATGCGATCACTTCCTTATCAGTGATCCTATTTGAATGTAAAACAAATCGATGTGCATATTCTTGATTCTGAATGTATACATGAAATCACGTATGTAGTCAAATGACAAAATACTATGTATATAAATGCTATTTTATTTTGTTTTCGTTCCCATCACATAAATTTAAAGATGATTTTTACCTGTGAATTCAGTTACTAACAACGATTTTATACCACTTTCCACATTTATGCGAAACATTTTTAGACTCTTTCTAAAATCGTTCGCTTCACTGACTCGTTCTCTCGGTACGATATTTTCGAAAAGTATGTTCTACTTTAGCTTGGGTAGACCGTTATATGATTAGTTAAGTCTGGTTCACGGATACTGCAGAGAAACATGTAGGTTTTAGACTAGCTTCGAATTCACTGCACCATTAGATCTTGTAAAATATACACCATTCTCTACTGTTATCTATTGAATACTCTTTCAATTTACTTATTATTATGTATATCTATATAAAGTATACACGCGTATATCTTTGCGTGTATCATTTTATTTGTATATATATGTATATATATATATACATGCGTATATAATTATATTCGTATATATGTATATATATATATATATGTATATATATATATATATATATATATATATATATATATATATATATATATATATATATATATATATATATATATATATATACACATACATATATATAAATACACACATATACATTTATATCTTTCTGTCAATCTATCTATCTATCTATCTATCCATCTGTCTGTCCGTCTGTCTGTCTGTCTGTCTGTCTGTCTGTCAGTCTATCTATTTATGAATCAATATGTCGGTTGATACAACAGACCTCTCCCGCAGAGAAACATGTAAATTGTGTTATGGTTGTATAGAAATAGTAACCCTACAAAACTAGGAAACTTGAGGCTGTGAATGCAGGTCGTGCGACATCAATGTGCATATGGGAAAGAAAAACATTGTATAAGATGTATCATAGGTAGTGTACAAATTAGAAAAAAACATTGATAGTATTGTGATATGATACATTTGCATCAGAGAAGCTGGTAAAAGATTTTCCGATGCCCAACCTTGATAGGAAAATTGCCAAGGAATAAAACACGAAACGACCTGTGCAGATTAATGAATGTCAACTTAAAGTAATAAAAGAAAATTGTAGACCGAGATGCTTGGTGATACTCCTTGCTTGAGAAGCACTTCCTTCTTGACAAAAACAAGCTCTTGTTATGCTTTTACCTACAACGTATGTTTTATCACTATTCACTCTTTTACTATTCTTAATACATTAAAAGCATTTCTTATGCAAAGCCAGAAATCCAGGATCTGGAATTATCCAATAATTTTTGCTAGTTCATTTTGCCTCTTTGTCTTCTCTCTTAGTGCTGTATGAATATTTGATGTGGTTTTTAGAGTCAAGTTTTGAGTGCTATCTCTAGCATGATGGTATCTTTTAAATGCCCTTAGTTATAATTATATATATATATATATATATATATATATATATATATATATATACAGAGGGAGAGAGACAGATACGTAGATTGATAAAAAAGGTGTAGATATTTAGATATGAATGCATACGAATGAGTGGGCTAATAAAAAGAAAGATGCACTCAACACATTTAGTACGAGTGACATCTATTATAATTTAAACAGTTTGATGCGGCGCCTATGATTTAAAGTTTCGTTGGTTTCTTACAGAAACATAGTACATCGGGCTCAGTTCCCCAAAAAAAGTAATGCAGGAAGTCCTCGACGGATCCAAGTAACAGGGATGCCCATTCGTCAAGGCAGTTCACATGGAAAACGACATTGCAGCGAGAACATGCATTAGAAAGGATAATTTGTTGGTGAGCTGATTGCATCAGCTTGTTAGCGCAGCGTATATGCGTGTGCGTGTGTGTATGGTGCGGGTGCGTATCACACCAGGTGGGTACAAGCATCGGTGTGTTTATGATAATATATACAATGATGATTTTGGTATTAATGTGGGCGAGCATACCAGATGTATGGTAATGCAGCAGAACAGCGCTGCTGCTTGTGGAGGGAATTTGGTGGTTTTATAGGTAAAAAATTAGCTTCTGTTGGAGGAGGGAAAGTAACAGAGGAAAATCATACTTACATAGATATATGTGTGTGTGCACATTCACAAAAATGGACACGGAAGTGGTTGTTTAGAGGGAATGCATAGGACTGGAAGATCAGCGTGTCGTCTGCGTAGGCATTGGTAGTTAGGACTCCCTTATTTGGATACGGGCAGCCAATGTTGAGGTGCATTAAATGTTACAGTTCTATATGTAGCTTTTCAGATAGCAGTCAAAACTTGACTCCCAAACCACATCATATATTCATACAGCATCAAGAGAAAAGACACACAAATAAACTAGCAAAAATTATTCGACAATCCTAGATCCCGATTTTTAGATTGCATAAAAATATGCTCTGCCTCATCAGTGGGATGATAGTACAAAATTACAAATATATAAATACACAACATACGAATGCTTACATATACGCACGTATACACACATAGAAATCCGGATCTGGCATTAATTTTTTCTAGTTTATTTGTCTGTGTCTTCTCTTCTGATGCTGTATGAATACATGATGTGGATTAGAGTCAAGTTTTGACTGCTATCTGTAGCATGGTGATATCTTTTAGATATCCTTAATTACAATTTTGATAATAATTATTACCTATAATCTTTTTATTCCCATGATGGCTACTTTATATGATCGGTATTTTATATAACGATCTCATCCTTATTAATATTAATTTATATATTTACTTCGTTATTATATTCACTACGGTGGTATTTTGACCATATAACACGTATAGATACTGACGGTTCAACATAAGATAGAAATGAATGCGCATTGGCAATAGCCGTTTATACAAGCAACTCAAGGATCGGCCTATACTTTGATATTGGGGCATATATGTATTTAAATATTGGGTAGATAAAATGTTGTGTGTAATGTTCGTTTAGAGTGTTCCACATTTTGCGGCCGTTAGATGTCCAAATCTTCCAACAAATCTTCCATGTTTAGACGTTGAATCTCTGAATTTCTATAAGAACAGTCGTCGATATATAGTGTTGCTTCCTTACTGTAGGCAGCGCTACGATAGGTACCGCTATGATTTCTAGAATCTGAGTTACATTCCTACGCAGTCACTCATGAGAAACGATAATTATAATGTATTCTCAACTTTATTGTCACAAATAAACTGCAAGGAAGTCGCGCGAAAATATGTAGAAGATGTGCTAAAATACAAACTAAATCCTAGTCATGCTTTCAATACAGAATATGCAAGTATAAAAATCCATATCCATTCCCTATTTACACAAATAGAACATACACGTATGCACGTATGTATTGCAGGCGCACACACAAGCATTCACACCGCCTCATAAATCTGTACGTGTTTCTATGGACTGATATCTGCGAGTGTGAATTTGAAAGGATAAAATCGCAAAAATGTGTTTCTAGAAATTCTATAAAAATCCGTAAGCTCTAAGCTTAATTGTGCTGAACGCCCAAGAGAGCAGGCAATTATATATCAGATTTGCACGAAGCATAATAAAGATAAATAATAATGTAAAAAAACAAAATTCCCCTGAGCATATCCGAAATAAATCGTATAGGGAGCAAAAACATTAACGCATGCACATCGATGACTGAGGTTTTTAGAATTGCAGAAAATAAAAGAAATCTCAGCGTAAAAATACCGCATAGAAATAAATATACATATTGTCCTCTTGTCAATAAAAAATAAGCAAATGGCATAACATTACAAAACAGATGTGACGCATTTTATAACAAACAATGACATAACATTCATAGGGAGTTGAAACTATAAACCTCAGGAATTCTAATTCAGTAGATGTCCGTCTAGGTTATCAAAATGAGGTATTATTGCTAAGAAATGCATATAAAACGTTAAGCTCTGTCGACTAAATGTCTATTACACGATGTCTAACAATATTATAAAAATGCGATTGCTTTAGAAAAATACTAGATCCCATAAGTGTATGACACTCTTGTGTAAAATAGAATTTCTTGTTGCAAAGAACAACGAGGCAGAGGAAAAATATCACAATGCATGACTGCTTTAATCGGTAGCTCAACATATCAAATCACATTGTAGTATTTTGCTGGGTGATTTTGAGTTCGGAACCCAAACTACGCTCGGGGTTACTTTCCTATTCACCTCTTAAATATTTACAGATACATGTTAGTATATAAAATAAGCATAGAGCTTGATTTAATCGACCACACGTTTGTAGGTTGTGTTTCTTTGTGATAACAGTAAAATAAGTGAAAAGTGTAAGACATTAATAAGAGGAAATCTATTCGAAATTGTGATTTATTTTAATGCAGTCGAACCATTTAATTGTTCATCTATAATTGCACAGATACCTTCTTATTATATTTATCTCCATATTGAAAACAATACAATATAATTGAGTAAGGCCAAATACAATTTAGATATGATATATGCAAAATTTACAGCTAAACCGCATTTAGTGTAATCAATAATAGGAGCGATGCATACCACTCATCCACCAGTATTACATGACAAATGTGTGATAATATACTCATAGTTGAATTTTAACCGTCCATGCGAAAACCGTTAGACTTGTGTAAACTTATATTAAAAAAGAAATATTGACGTGAAATTGCATACGTGCGTGTTATATGATAGAATCAAGAAATCATATATATTATGATCTATTCTTTCTGCAAAATTTGTCTTGCCCTGGCGGAGTTGTGAACGCTTCATGAAGTTTTGTTTTCAAATTCAGTCAAATTGAACGGCCTCTTGGAAAATCGTCTTCTAAATTGGACCAAGACAGATCAATGTATTTGAAGCGAATTTAGCAGAAAGATGCTCGTAAAGATGATGTGGAATATACGTGTGTAGCTCTACATACATACATACATACATACATACATACATACATACATACATACATAAATATAAGAGTAGGACAAAATAATGGTAACACCTAGCATCATAGCATCACAAGATTGAAATATTTATAAAAGCCTCAAAAGCGTGTTTATTTTCATGTATTTTGAATTATTATTAGTGTTGCTTTATATATTTTGCTTAAATTGCTAGTTACTTTAATATATCATCAGAAAAAAGCAATTAAAACTCATTAACATGACAGATCTATCGGACTGTCAAATATGACAAATTGTTGGTGCTCGTATGGCAGGCGCTATTTTCTCGGTCGAGTCATCCTTTACCTTATTTCTAACCACTGGCCGAATATATGTGTGGAGACAGCCGAAAGAAGCATTTCACCAAGACTGCCTTCTTTCTACTGTCATACATGGAGGAGGATCTGTGATGATCCAGGATGGGGGTATATCTTAGAAAGCCGCCGCCCCAATGGTTTTCTTTCATGGCAAAATTAATAATCAATACTATTTAATCATCTTATCTGATCAAATTCATCCTATGGTTGCGGAACTGTTTCATGAGTGAAACGCAATCTTTCAGGATGATAATGCACCAACTCACACAGCTAAAGTAGTTACTGACTGGCACAGGAACATTCTAGTGAAGTTGAACAACTTATTTGCCCACCACAGTAACCAGGTCTCAATATTATTGAACATTTATGGTGCATTTTAGAAAAGCAAGTAAGGAGTCGATATCCTTCACCATCATCACTACAAGAACTGGAGACTGTTTTAGCTGAAGAATGGACGAAAATTCCTTTGGAAAAAATTCAAACTTTCTACGAGTCCATACCTTATAGAATTCAAGCTGTAATTACTGCCAAAATCGGTTCTACTCCATATTAATATAAATTTGTGTGAAATTTGAAGGTGTTTCATTATTTTGTCCAACCCATACATACATGCATACATACATACATACATACATACATACATATATACACACACACACAAATCTCTCTATATAAATATATACGAAAACGTATAATTATATATAGAGAGCTACCAAATCCAATATAAACCGTAGATCCGAACAAGGATTGGTACCTTGTGTGTATAACAGTAGAACGTAAGTGGGGTTCAAAATTTACAACTGCTGTTTTGACAGCATTTTATTGATGCATTCGTAGATTACGGCATAGAAGTCGTGCTTTTGCTACAATGTAATATACTTGTGTCCTCCTTTGATATACGTACATATGTACTACACATATAGCCAAGGATAGCTACAGGATGATATCGATCTAAAATGAGATTAACATAAGGCATGCACCAAATTAATAAATATCTTAGGTTTCGCACTTAATATCAAAACTCGCAATCTATGCAAATACTTACATTGAATCATAAATTACAGCTTAAAATTGATCAACGGCCAGTTACATAGAAATGAAGCTATTTTATTACGCTACCTCTGTTGCAATGTATGTTTTGCTATTAGTAAGTAATATCGCCCCCACCACTTTTTAAGAATACAGCTGTTATGAAATACTTGACAAAAGCCCTCCCCGACTTTTGTGTACATACATTTATGCTTTACACATATAGGTCCTGTTATGTCTCAAGCTACTGCTATCTAGCACCTTCGGATGATCTCTACTCAACCGCTACACAACTGCTACTCGACTGCTACTCGACTGCTACTCAACACTCCTACCACGGCCAGACTACCTCTATTTATATGTCTTGGGAGATCCTACTTCTTCACCTGGGGGCGTCGACACAACAGGTCCATTTTTTATGCATTTTCACACCGCTTTTTTCAGAATATTATTCTTCATGTTTGTTCTCCTCTGTGTTTGTTATCTTCGTTATGATATCTAATTTTATTCGCACATCGTAATGATCGTGTACTATGGCCACTTCCACCCTAGACACCACATACCATAGATACGTACTCTCGCACCCAAACTTCAGCAAATTAAGCAAATGTTTCCATTAAATCATTAAATCTAAAATTTTAATCACATTTGTTTCAATTGAAATGTATGTTTCCTAGTTATATATCACATAACCTGTATCACAAAGAAGAACAAACTACTAGTCTATAGGAACTATTAAACCTAGAAATAATTATAAAAACTGTATTTTAGGATCTATTCGATATTTTTTAATTAATTTTTTTTTTTAACTAAACAGTTTGAAACTTCGAATACCGGTAGAATTTCTCACGTAGAAAACGCTTTACTCTGAAAGTTTTTGACAAAATTTCCTCTTTTAGAAGTTATTTCGTGTTAAAGTTGTATTTGGGTAACTTCAACCAATCAACAACGTGTATTCGGTTGAAGAAAGTTACTGCTGTTTTCGATAGTAATCGAAGAGGAACAACTTCCGGGTCATCTCTACTAAATGTCAACACTCTGTTCGAAGAATCAACACCATAGTGCAACGAGTCCGCAGCTAGTTTTTTTTTTGTTGTTGTTGACGTATATGTAGTTTCATAATGCCTAATTTTACAAATTTGAGATGTATTATTATTGTCATAGTTTTATCAACAACAAACACATTTCGCCAATATAAAAGTCTTTATTAAGGCGGCGAGCTGGCAGAAATGTTAGCACGCCTGGCGAAATGATTAGCGGTATTTAGTCTGCCGTTACGTTCTGAGATTAAATTCCGCCGTGGTCGACTTAGCCTTTCATCTTTTCGGGGTCGATTAAATGAGTACCAGTTACACACTGGGGTCAATGTAATCGACTTAATCCGTTTGTCTGTCTTTGTTTGTCCCCTCTATGTTTACCCCCCCCCCCCCTGTGGTCAATAAAGAAATAAATATAAACGTCTTTATTAGATTAAAAATAACATTATCGAAACATGAAGGTAAAACAAAACAAATAGCGGCTTATATACGGGAAAATACGGTAATTGTAGTGGCAGTGACAAGTTCGATCACTGGTTGCTAGCTGATAAGGGAGGAAAAGAGTAAGGAATGAACGGTGCTGACTAGAAAGGAAGGGAGCATAAAAGTGACTAATAGAGGGAGAGAAAGATTAAGAAAAGAACGTAGCTGACTAGAAAGGAAGGAAGGATAACGGTCACGAATAGATGGAGGGAAAGAGTAGGGAATGCACGGTGCTGACAAGATGGGAAGGAAAAATAAAGTTGACGAATAGAACAGAGCGGTGACATTTAGTAGAGATGACCCGGAAGTTGTTCTACTTCGATTACTATCGCAAACAGCAGTAGCTTTCTACAACCAAGTTCACGTCGTTGATTAGTTGAAATTACCCAAATACGACAAATTTAGCACGGAATAACTTCTAAATTAGGAAATTTTGTCACAAATGTTCAGAGTAAACCGGGTTCTAAGTGAGAAATTATACAAGTATTCGAAGTTTGAACGGTTTATTCAAAAAGTTTAATTAAAAAATCTATGATTGAGATGGAATAGATCCGTATTTTATAATGAGATACATATATACTAATCGTGTTAGACATAACGTTGATACTGGGAAATATATATTGAAACGTGCGGAGATAGAGTGACAAGTAGTATTTGTTCATTATATATAAAAGTTAAAGCAAATCAAGGGAAATCTAGGGAAATAAATAAGAATTATTTATTATGTAACGGAATATGTGGATATCTCAAGAGATGAAATATA
Source organism: Octopus bimaculoides (assembly GCF_046866305.1). Lineage (NCBI taxonomy): Eukaryota > Metazoa > Mollusca > Cephalopoda > Octopoda > Octopodidae > Octopus > Octopus bimaculoides. Next base: position 19,796,130 of record NC_142946.1, on the reverse strand, counting down.
GCATTAGTTATATTCAAAGACGAATAAAGCATAGACAGAATATGAACAAATTTCGAGTGAAAAACTGATATATGATTCAAAATATGAGAAGAGAAATATTAGAAAAAGCAGGGATTACTCTTTCAGAAAAAAAAAAAAAAAATGAGAAACTATTATATGAAATATCTCGATATGTGTAATAGTAAGACATAAAATTGTCCAGGCCAGTTTTTTTGTAATACAATTTGCGCACAGAGAGGACATTAGTGTATATATAATTACAAAAAAAAAATCAAGAAAATAAATTGAAAATCATGCAGTATAACATATTAATACCATATTTCTATTCACTAATTCCAGAGGAATTTACAGAAACTATATATTATTGACTTTTCCCGAAACGTTTGTGTATTTGTTTATTTTTGTTTTATTTTGGCATATGCTTCAGTTGAAGGCTTAGCGTATATTTTTAAGTCATATTAAATGATAAACCAAATACTGATAGAATATTGACATTTTGTTTAGTGATATACAGATTAGGTAAGCTAATAAAAACCAATTGCCGCGCCAATACGATACGATATTAGCGAAAAACATTTATCTAATAACATTTTTATTTATATCTGCATAAGGCAATTTAGATTTCCTACAATGGCTGCACATTTTATACGAGATATATTGATATTTTTCTTTCTATGTTTGCTCATTCTCAATATTTTGTTATTAGTTTGCCTTTGTTTGCAACTTGATATATTTTACAATATTTGGTATAACTGACGACATATGTATATAATGGATATAATATACATTTTCGGCACCAAATTAGAGTAATGACTATTTAACGAACAGATTGCATGTCTAAATTTAACTTTCCACTTCAAATCAATAGGTGTATACCTCTAAGGATCATACAAAACACATTTCCATTGAAAACGTCTGCTTTTATATAAGGAACATAACTCATTCTGACTTGAAACTTAAGAATAAAGGATGTTATTACAGTATCTGAAAGGTAAATGAATGAACGGTTATTGACAAGCTGATTACTAACTGTTGAATCAGTCGGGATATAGAGCTATATTCCTTTCCTGTGCAAACGATTATTTATTTACAAACCATTTATAAATAAAGTTCAAACATTGGACTAAATTACATAATATGGCAAAGGAAATGAGTTTAAAATTTCGAGCAGATATATTTATTGGAGAGACATGATATATCTACTAATGTTACAGGATAATTACATTTTTTCCGACAGGAAAAATGATTCATATTTTTCTTTAGAGAGGAACATTTATTCAGATGCTCGAATTATATATTTGTAATACAAAACAAATTCCTTATGCAGATCATCAGTGATGTTCTCACATTCTACTGTTTTATAATATTACAAGTAATATACGAACAATATCTGCTAAAACATCTACCATGGTAGCTAAACGTATAATGATTTGAAATAAGATTCTAGCCAGTCAATAACGTAGATATTTGCCAGTCTCGTTTACTAATGAGTTTTTTACACAAACAAATTAAAATTAACATATTGTATTTGTTACAAATACTTGTAATTTCAACTATGTCCGAGTATTTTATTCACTATTAATTTGTTGTAGAAGTAGCCGAAGTCCTCTGTAGTGATAGTTTGATTTTCATCATTAGGGGAGAGCAACATATCTGAACACCCAGTAGCAGTGTCGCAGAAAATTCCTAGCGATGAATAACACAAACCTCGCACCATTCAAATTGATTAAGAAATCAATGCATAGATAAGTAGTGAGATGTAAAACAGTAAATGCTTCTCAAACGCTAGAAAACCACTAGTAATTCGAGAAATCCGGCAGTTCCTGTACTGAAATTCTTTCTCAAGAGGCCCTTCAATTATCACGCTCCGGTTGATGTTCGTTACTTATCAAGCGAAATGCGACAGTACTAGTTTATACTTAGCGCCAAATATGTGTTCTACCCATTGCAGTACCAAAGTTTATTGATATTTATGGTGTCTATCAAGTGTGTCCTTTTCTTTTGAAGACAAAGGTATGTGCGTTTTAGGGCGACGTATAGGCTTCATTTGTAGGCAAGTAACGTAAGTGGGTGAATTTAATAAAATTCTGGCAAAAGATTATAATATCACATTTGAGGTTCAAAAATCGAAAATCATATTGACGTCGAGTTGATAGAATTATAAACGATTCATGCTTGCGATATCCATTGCTAAATTGCTAATAGTGAGGCAGTTGGCGATTTAAATCGTTAGCTATTTCATACGCGAGCCATTATGATACTGAGATCGGGCTGATAGAGATGACCAATAGTCCATCATAAGGAGGAGCATTTTCTTTTTTAAGTTAAGGTGTCTCTAAAAGCTATCCAAGATCAGGGTAACCAAAAGTCATTAGATTCCGTAAATTCCAAAAGGCAAGTCACGCAGGCGCACACACACACATACATGCACACACTTAAGAATATGTTTAATATATCAATTTTAATCTTTGATACAAAAATACATTTCAGCAACTATATCTCACCTCAAAATGTGTCAAAATTCGTCTGCCACTGCTTGTGTACAAGGGAAGACTTAATTTGAAGTTGATTGCCATAATGTGTAATATATAGACATAGCTCCTTCATTCAAACTAACTTTGAATATATTTTTGGCACTTTAGGCTAAATTTGTGGTATAATAATAGACCATATAATGGGACATTGTTTACAGCAATTCTCCATTACTTGCTATAACATAGATAACAAAATACTTGTTAGACATGCACATAAAAGTGATGACATGTTCCTGTACATGCTAAGGTATAAAGTTTGCAAGAGAGTATAGCATAAGGTCGTACTCAATTAAATATACGTTACATTAAATGTAGATTCCATACGACACCACAGAATATAATATAACACTTCATAGTAGTTTGGTATTAAGCAGAAGCTATTTTTTGTCTTAGATCTTTGATGAATTTATTCTATAACTTTGGGCCAGTGACTCTATTAACAAACTATAATAAAGAGAAAAGTTTGTTTTAAAGTGGCGATCTGTCAGTATAGTTAGAACGTCGGACAAACCATGTAGCGGTATTCCATCTGTTTTTATATTCTGAGTTCAGATCCCAAGCAGATCGACGTTGTCATTAACCACGACCGCGATCGATGAAATAAGTAACGCTTGAGCTTTCGTATCGATATAAACGACTTACAGCCTAGCACAAAAAGGCTGGCCCCGTGACAACATTTCAAACTATTATTTATTGTACCGATCAAGGTAAAAGCATATGTACATATATACATGCCTGTGCCTATACGAGCATACTCAGACAGACAGACACACGGGCACACTCACGCACACACAGGCATGATATAACATCTGTATCTGCATCTCCATATATCTAGATATAAATATAACACAAATGTGTCGAAACTAGGTTTATATATATATATATCATTACAAAATTTGGATTTTACCAACAGAGCCGCAACTCCTATTACGGTTCTATTGGTAAAATCCCAAATTTGTAATAATATTATAAACGAAACTGTTTATGTTGCATTAGTAAATGTCCTGATAACCTGGGATACTTATTATTCACCCTAGATTTTAAAAAAATATTCATATATATATATATATATATATATATATATATATATATATATATATATATATATATATATATATATATATATATATACATATATACATATACATATGTATATCTATAAGTGTATATATATTTATATATATATATATATATATATATATATATATATATATATATATATATATATATACTGTTTTTTTTTCCAAAATTTTCGTTGCGTCTTGCAACATTTTCAATAGTCGTTAACTCTGTCCGTTACTCACAATGCGTTCCTTGTTGTTTGTTTGTACTTTCATATCCATATGCTTACATACATGTGCATATGCATATATATATTCATACACCCACCCACACACACATACATACATCTAACTACATATATGTATGTATATACATATACCCACAACACACATACATACATCTCTCTACATAACAGCCCACTAACTATTCTACTCTGCCTGTGTAAACTCTGGGTACGGGGGGATGATATCTACTATGTATATTTCCTATTTAGTATAAGGGAAGTTTCATTTATGAGGACGTACTACCGTATGTGTCTGAGTGTTGGGTCCTTTGGGTGCTTGGATACGATGCGGATGTCAAGTTGATCCAGGTTACCTCCATGCTGGACCTTTGCATGTTGGTAGAGTATGGAGGACTGTTTTTTGTCGTCATATTGTCTCAAATGTTCATTTAGTCGTTCCGCAACACTCCTAGAAGTCTCCCGTGTGTATGTCATGTTCATGTCTTTACAAGGAACTTCTATGCATCTTATGCTGTAAACTACATTTCGAGTTCTACAGTTAATGCCAGGGCTAATCCTACATGTCATGCATTATCATTAGTGCATATGGTATTCTCAAAGGGGTACGTCCTGCATAGTTATGAACTGACGGAGTTCCCTGGCTTTTCTACAAACTTAATGTTGAGTTTGGTCTCCTCAAGAGCTTTCCTAAACCTACGGGTTAGTTCTCCATGGGCTGTGGCCTCTACAAACATGACCCCTTGATATTTGTCGGTTTTATACCACGTGTTCGCCCTGTTTGCTTTGTCATAAGTTCTTTGTATCCTATTCTAGTCACTGTTTCTATATCCACGGCAGGTACCACTGGTATCATTACGTATAATGTTACCTAATTTCTTAATAGCACCCCTGCATACTCGAATCCTATCTTTCTCATCATATCCAGAGAAATGCATACGGTGCATGAAGTTCTGTATATGTTTTTTTTTTCATTTCATAGGGTACCTAAAGTGGGGGCACGTTGTTCATTATCCTAACTAAGTCTGATATCCCTATATTAATTTTCATATTGTGTAACACAGCTGCGTTCTTGTGAGCAACATATTTTGAAGCTATAGGTTTCATGTAATAGGAGCGGAGGGGCTGCACTCTATTGTTCACAGTCTCTAACAGAAGTTCAGTATCAAGTACGAATAGTTTATTGTTGGCGTGTTTAGTGGGGTAATCTATAGTTACCTCGATACTTTGGTGGATGGAGTTAGCTACTTGCTGGATACTCTCCATTACGTTCCTCTCAGTTTCTATAATACCGTTACTAGAGTTGTTCCTAACTATGATATTAATGACATCAACATATATACTGTAGAGTAGAAAAGTTGTGGACTGTTCTGCTAACATTTGCTTAATTTTTCTGTTCCACCAGGACATGAAGAGGCCGGCCACATCTCCAGCTACACCAACACAGTTGACTGCACCTTGAACTTGCATGTATAGTTTTTATTTTTTATTAAACTTTACTGTGGTTCTTCAAGGTGGTCTTTACACTGACCCTTATTGCATGTGCAATCATTTCTTTCACTTGATTATTGTTCTTAGGATTTTGGGCAGGTGCAGTCCAGCCACTGCAGCGTTCTGTGGTGCTTTTGTCACAGCTGAAGTGACGGTGGTCTTCAACTCTGTGACCTGGTGAGGCAGAATCTACTGAGGTCATGGTCATCTAAATCAGGGGTTGTCAAGCTGTGGTCCGTGGATCACTGGGGGTCCGCAAGGACAAGACAGGGGATCCGAAGATAGCAAATACTTTTTATGGGCAATTTGATTTTATATATGTTTTTTCATCGAAATCTTTTAATTGACAATAAACCTATTTGTTAAATACTGTTAAATAAATAAATGTAAACATATATGTTATTTTAAGCAAATATTTATGTATAAATGTCTTAAGCATTTATAAGGGGGTCCCTAAGGGAAAACCTGAAATATAAAGGGGTCCACAAGTCAAAAAGTCTAAATAGTCACTGTTGCAGCTTAGTCTGAGGAGGAGGCCCATTTCCCTCCTCTTGACATTACAGAACTCCACTTCACTTCGCTCTCACAGACTACCTGACTCCATTTCTACACAGCAAAATCTGTCTATAGATGTATACATACATACATTCATGCCTGTATAGGCACACACAAACACACTGATCCACACACATGCGCACAAAAAAACAAAAAGGTACGCTGTGTGAGTAACGGACAGTGTCAACGACTATTGAACAGGTTGCAAGACGCAACTAAAGTTTTAGAAAAATAAAAAATAAATAAGTGGAAATTTTACCGGTGAGAGTGTTAAATTGTAAGGCACCAAAACAGAATGACTCTCCCCAGACACAAGAGAATATGCTTCAACTCACGAACTCAAGTGAAGAATCTTGCAAACCAATTCCCAAAACAAAACTTATGTGTATATATACGCACACACATAGATACCTAGGTATGTGTGTACACAAAGTGAAATAGAATCTGTGTGTGGGTGTATTTAAAAGAACGGAAGAGTGGGATTTTGTCATTCCTATGCAAGTTGCATCTTGAATGTAAGATTTTTTGTAAGGAAATCTCCTTCCTGTAGACACATACGTTTGCTCACACACACACACACACACACACATATACATAAAAAACATATATATATATATATATATATATATATATATATATATATATATATATACATATGCACATGCATAATATGTCTTATTTAATAACAATCTACGAGCCTAGGAATCTTTCAGTTGCATGGAGCCAAATCAAACTATTGTAAAATATTATATTTAACTGCTACCAAATGTGCTGAGCGCAACACTCTTACATTTGTGAACTAGTATATATATATATATATATATATATATATATATATATATATATATATATATATATATATATATATATATATATATATATATATACATATATATATATATATATATATACATATATATGTACAAGTGTGTGTGTATAGATATAAATATACACATATATATATGTATAAATATTTACATGCATACGTAAATATGTGTATTCATACATATATACATACATACATACTTACATACATATTTACATATAGGCGTATGTATGTGCTCTTGTGTACTGATGTGGATATAAATGTATTAAAATATATCTGCATATGTGTTAATCTGTATGTATGTGTGTTCCTACCACGTAGTTTGGGTTAGAAACATGTTTGAGAACATATTTTCTTTTTGTTCCTGCCTCATTTTAGCACATGTGTGACCATGCTGATCATGCATTATCGGAATGCCGTTCTGTCATGACAATATATCTGTTATGGAGTTTATCACATGAGTGTTTTCCATAACTTTTCGAAGCATATTGTAAGGAAGTGAAATTTGAAATATATATATAAAAAAAAAGTGAGAAAATGAACCTCAGTCTCCATACAATTCAGTATGAATAGACGCTATGTGAATAGCGAATGTTGAAATGCAGATGAAACAAAACAATAACACTGGAGAAGAATATCAGTGTAGTTGTGGGGTAAAGAGTAAAATATGCATATATGAGTATATGTAATAAACACACACGCATACACAGCTATAAGAAACGTATACTATAAATACGTACATTTAAATACATACACACACACACACATACACCCACACCCACACCCACACACCCACACACACACACACACACACACACACACACATATATATATATATATATATATATATATATATATATATGTATACATACACACACTTGCAATATATTCATATATATATATATATATATATATATATATATATATATATAGGAGGATGAAATATAATCTATTGCGGACGTAGATATCTAAGAAATTTTATATTGAATTCATGTTGCTCCCTGCTGTTCAGTTACGTCAGGGATTTGGAAGCTAGTCATATATTTTCTTACTTGATGCATGATAACCTTGCGGAGATAAAGAAATAATAAAAAGGAGACTTTTCAAAACAGAAGTAGAAACTTAGAAAAATGAAACTAAATATATACATATAAAAAGGGAATGAGAAAGAAATATGAAAGATGTGATAGAAGAAATAAGAGTGAAATGTTAGCACATTGCAATATAGGAAAATGCATATCTATAGTTTAGTCGTTCGTTGCTATAATGTAGAAATTTTGTAGTGAGATTTAATTGAAATATGAAAACTATTAAATATTGTTATAAAACCAATGTTGTAGATTGACTTAAATGCAATAGTAACTATACCAGTTATGCTGACTTAGTGAAGCACGTTTATAAAACGTCGAGGGGGAATTCAGTTTGGTGAGCAATGTCTTCAGAGGGACTTCAATTATATAGGATTTTAAGAGATTGCTTGTCTATCTCTACCAAATCTGATATGAATAACTTAACCATAGCAATGAGTTTGATACGTATGTGGCTTATATTGAAAGTGAAATGTAATGTGTGTGTGTGTGTGTGTGTGTGTGTGTGCGTGAGAGAGTGAGTGTGTCTGTATGTTGAAAACCATCCTAATCAAACCATATTAAAATATAAGAAAAAATAGATCGATTTTTTTCTCATAATAAATTTCTTGCCAGGCTTCTTTAACTACCAAGTTATTCAAGCTTACGTTGAAGCTCGATGCGTGTGATATACCTGCGAATTCATTGTGAAATAATAAATAAGGACATTTTGTGTATATATTAAATGCAGAAATATATAAAATACTCATGAAAAGGACTGGGCAAATATTTACTCAATTAAAAGTAGCTGGTTTACCTGGCAACACAACGATCATTGCAACCCAGATAATACATTAATTTACATGAGTTTTTTTTTTTTTTTATAAATGAGAAATAGTAGTAATAGTAGTTTTTGTTGTTGTAGTTGTAGTAGTAGCGACATGTTCTGCAAAAACGCGTCGCTGCATCCGCTATTGGTGATTTACTATTCCTGGTGGATGACGCCTCTGTATGGAATTAGGATACAATCTTCCAGCCTATGGTCTGTTTGGGTAGACGTTGATCCTGATGGACTTACGAAGACGGAATTTCTAAATAAACCACTCTTAGTCGCCTTTTATGAAACGCAGAGGAAATGTTGAGTCTTGTCTTTGACATAGCGGTCGCAACGCAGCACTACAAACACGGGATATGAACTGTTGTGCTCAAGAGCACAACACTCCGTCCAGGAGTCGAACTCACAATTTGATGACTGTGAGAGCAACGCTCTAGCGTTTTAGCCACTTGCTGTTACATATATATATAGTGATAAGAAGGAATCGATCAAATTATGTGTGTGTGTGTGTGTATGTGTGTGTGTGTGTGTGTGTGTGTGTGTGTGTGTGGATGTGTGTGTGTGTGTATGTTTGTATGTATCCTGTTAACTACTTTGAATCCTACATATACACGTCCATTTTCTAGCGCGTACAAAACGCCATCGTTGCAGTGCAGGTACTTAACATGTCACATGTTGAACGTAATAAGATATTTGTGACTTATAGGCATACGGTATTTCGTTATGCAAAAATTATGTGCTACAAAGTAGCATTTTTGTAAGCCTATACCGTGTACTACTGTATTAACAGTGAAATAAACACATTTAAATTTATCTCTACTGATTTTCAACAGTAATTATAGCCAGCACCTATTTTGTTTCGGCGTTTCGTACCTGAGACGTCAGATGTTAACTAACAATGAGATCGAAAATGTATAAATGGGTAATAGGTGTATATGCAATAGTTCTGTAATTTTTTGCTCCTTCATCACCCGATAATATTTTCGGACCAGCTTCCAGGTATGTGTTTAAAATGTAAATTGGTATAAGCAATAAATTTACCTCACTATGTATAGTGGGTATTAAAGCAATGACTTCGTGGAGGGAATGGGTTAGATGGGTGATATATCATTAAAAACAAACATATGAAAACTTATGAACAACGCTGACTTTCGCTGCTAGAAATATATACGTTTCTAAATTGCATTATTGTTAACTGTGGTCAAGAATACACATATTTTAACATATTGATAGGAAGGAGGAATAGCTCCCTACTAATAGATTAACCAACTTGAATACATATATTTTCGCCTTAAAAATCTGGGGTGTGAAGATTTGTTTCAAAGATTATTATGATGTGGAAACATTAAAAATATGATATTGTATGTATCATGCCAACAAAATTTTAGACCAACGTGTAAATTAGGGTTTAGTGTAGAAAACTCTTTATGTGTATTCTAGGAGATAGAATTTATTCAAAATCTAGTTCATGGATTCCTCTAAATATAAAGACTTGCTGGCTGATTAGGTAGGAAATAACGTATTCGCAATTAATTAACCTCCTTTCAACTGAGCTTACCTTTAGCTCACTTTTATGGGGTGACCATCTTCGAATTTGATTTCATATTTCAGACGATCTATAGTTCTCAGATTCACCAAATAATAGCATGCAGCAGAAATACAATTTCTAGATGAATTGTTTGAGTAGCAATGGGTCTAAATGTTAACTGACAATATTGATTGGGGCATGCGGTTCATATATCTATTCTTTTTTTTTTCTTTTCATTTATTATATCCGTTTTATATTAAAATGTGGCAGAAAGAAGATATATTTATTTGTCTATTTATTCATCTATTTATTTCAATTACATACATAAAGTGAATTCCACGTAGGAATCAACTCTTATAATGGAACGAAACCTCGTGAGATGGAAAAATATTAGAATCTTGAAATGCTTTCCAATTTACTTTGGTTTAATGTCTAATGCAGGAATCAAATTATTCTCAATATATGCATATATATATATATATATATATATATATATATATATATATATATATATATATATATATATATATATATATGTGTGTATATATATATATAACTACTGACATATATGCGTGTGTGCGCGTGCGTATGCGTGTATGCATGTGAGTTTGTATATGTATATGTATATGTATATATACATATATATAAAGGCTATATACACTCAGACGCATACATACACATACACATGCATATAATTATACGCATATATTAATATTATTAGTATGAGAAAATATGAGTTCCTGTGTGCGCCTCTGCACGCAATACACGTACGTTTTATACATATGTATAGTTCCCAATGCTTACATGCAGAGCATCAAATATAACTGCCTGTATTCGAAATAGGCACACAGAGGAAATATATGTGTAGTCGTATAAGTATTATATTCACATCTATACACATATAAGTACACACATGCATGAACGTGCATGTATTTATGTGTGTTTATGTGCTTGTATGTAAATGTGTTCACGTGCTTGTGTTTATACACATATAAGCATAATTCCATCATGTAAAAGTTTGGACGTATTGACTTAGGCAGAAAAGCATTATATACACGCAACATATTTATTATTTATTCTGCTTGTTTATGGATGCATGTATATATATATATATATATATATATATATATATATATATATATATATATATATATATATATATATATATATATATATATATATATATATATATATATATATATATATATATATATATATATATATATATATATATATATATATATATATATATATATATATATATATATATATATATATATATATATATATATATATATATATATATATTTATATATATATATATATATATATATATATATATATATATATATATATATATATTTATATATATATATATATATATATATATATATATATATATGTACATTGAGCATGTTCGATCAATATATCATGTAAATGTCGGTATGTATCGATTTATCACGAAATGCATTATATACGGACCCATATATTCATTACGTCATTGCTTTAGTATGTAAGCACTGTAGACACATGGAAACGCACTAATATACACATTCTTATGCAACTTAATGATATCTATATATCTATCTACCGATACATTTACGTACACATAGTTGTATGCATTCGTGTATATATATATATATATATATATATATATATATATATATATATATATATATATATATATATATATATATATATATGAATAATAGTATGTACATTTCTAAAAGCCTACGAGGGAATGCAATGGGAAGAGCCTGGCTTTCAATCATATTACATAAAACATTACCAAGTTCATGGTTGCTATTTTTTCTTCTTAGCATTGTTTTTTTCTATTTTCTCATTAGCCTTCTATTCTTTGATTCGGACGCTAACAATTTTGAAGATTTTCACAACCTTTAAAATAATGTATATTATATTTTTTCGAGTGTGCTTTCTTTCATAAGTCTCGAAGCGAATTGCAAATAATAGTTAGACTGAAATATTAATTAACGCCGGATATGATATATATTTTACACTAATTGATAATGTACTATTCATTGTTGTGCTGAAGATGGTGAGCTAGCGAAAATATTATCACTTAGCGACATTTATCCCGACTTTATGTTCGAAGTTCAAATACCATCGGAATCGACTTTGCTTTTCATCCTTTCGTGGTCTAGAAAACAAATATGTATTAATCAAGCACTTGGGTCGTTGTATTTGATTTCCCCCATTGTATCGGTTATAAACTATGCATTATTGTCTTTAACTTGTATATATGCTAAACATTTCTCTTGGAATATCTTAAAGGATCCTGATGGAGACAATTATCTAATTTTGATAGCATGAATTACATAGCTTTAAATTCATGGCCAGCCGAAGAGAATCTCTTATATATGTGTAATCTCTGTAAAGAATATTAGTCACGACGTTTCCAACATTCATGTTTACATTGGAACTTTCTTTTATTGCCTCAAGTTCATTCTATTGCTTGCTGGTGCGCGTTTACTTATCAATTGAGGGATTGGAAACTCAAAATAAGACTACAGAATAGCTGAAAACATGACCAAAATATTTAGGGAAGTAATAGCTTAAAGGGAACATGTTTTTTTTTTCTTCTTGTTTTAATACGCAATAAAGAAATAAAAAAGTCCCTTGATATAAGAGATCAATGATGGATATAGGAGTTATCTTACTAATACAATTATATGTTCCCTAAAATTATGCATCTCTCACTATCACTCTCTCTCTCTCTCTCTCTCTCTCTCTCTCTATATATATATATATATATATATATATATATAGAAATCCCCCGTTAAATGATCAACCAGAATGTAATGTTCTCATGTTGTTTTGGTTTTAAGTTGAAAAGCTCTATCAAGGTGTTGTATAGGTTGCTAACATTTGATTGTCCGACTAAATCATATGACATGATTTAGGCTTAACAAAATGTACAGTTAAATGTACGAATCTATGCTCCCACGCATTCATTGAGGCATAAATGCACCTGTGTGTGTGTGTATAGATTCATGTACCTTCATATTATTGAATGTAAGCTCGTGTAACCATATTTAGGGCTACACATGTACCTGTATGTGCATGTATATATATAGTTAAAATCAATAAGTATTTGTGAAGAGACATGTTAAGGTGAGATAGCAAGAGTTC